>NC_081407.1:252379939-252399939 GCF_030272615.1 Cryptomeria japonica | reverse complement strand
AAATTTGGTGAAAAACATATTATATATTCAAAACAAAGAATAGAAGATAATTACAATAGAGTACATAGAGAATACATATGTAAAATATCTATTTTTTCAAAATGGAAAGTTAACAACCATAATTGAGAAGTTACAATCAAATTTTAGGAAAGTTACAACAATGATATTGAATCAGTCATAGTATGGTAGAGACACTTTACCTATGTTTGTTCTAGTATAAGTCCCACAAGTCCGACAAACAACCAAGATGAGACATAGGGGTAGGATTAGTCATCTAACCTGTAAGGACATTAGAAGAATTGCTAGGTGTTGGCTAGAATGGATAGTTACTATTATACACAAGAAGATATCGGATTGAATTCATTATGAAAACATATAAAAATAAACTAACATAGGAGAAATGAAGCTAAAGGAATGAACTAGGTATCCTGATCTTACCAAGATAACGTAGCTTGAGACAAGTGAATGGCCTAAGAAATGAATGGTGGAAGTGTAGCACCTAAATATTTTCGATATTCTCATTGCAACTATCCTACTAGGCATGTATGCAAATCGTGGAAGCAAAGACACGACACAAGAAGTGTATATTGCATAATGCCATGTTTCCCAAGAAATACATAGTACAGAGCCTTTGATGTTTGTCACCAGAATAATTTGTAAATGAAGAAATAAAAAATCCACAAAAAAATACCAGAGGCCAATCAAAAAATAAAAGAATATTAAAAAAGATCAATTTATATATTGAAATTATTGCAAACCATAGGATAAAGCTTCCCAAATGATTCCTAAGTAGTGGATTAATATTGGCCTATGATATTTTAAGTTGTTGATGAAGCAATAGTTCACTTCTCTCAAACTACCTAGTCCAACAAATCTTAATTAAAAACTTATACCAAATATGTTAAATGAAAATTTGTGTAGTCTAAAAAGAAAATATTTTACTCCAATCTCTACATGGTTCTACTTCCTTCTATTCACAATAAACAAAACTAAGGTTTTCTAACTACTAGATTTGTGAGTCATTTTTCACAATATACAAAAATGCACAATGTTGTACTAGAGATGAGGCATGCAAACTACATTGAATAATGCCACGTACCCACCAAAAAAGACATGTATACACAATGTGGGAAAACTAAAAATTTGTCTCCCTCCTTTTTAATTTATTTCTAGAATGATTTGTAACTAAAGAAACTAATAAAATGGCCAACAAAAATACCACTAGCCAATCAAGAAATAGAAGAATAACCCAAAAATAATATATATAATGAAATTCTTACAAACCATACAATAAAAAATTTGCACATGAAACATTAGTCTATTCTTAGATAGGTAGGGAAAAACAAATTTAATTTGTACATATTCTTGTATGACAAGGGAGCACAACCAACATATTTTCTATTCTCTACATGTTTGAAGACTATGATTTGGTTTAATAGATAAACAAGGACAAAAAATTAATTTATGCATATTTTGGTAGTAGAGGGGATTACAACCCAAATATTTTATTTTCTCTAAATGCTTGAAGATAGTGAGTTGATTTAATATCTATTGGATGTATTTTGTACAAGGTCTTTTGCATGTATAGTTTCCTATTATTTTGTACCATAAAAGAAAATAATTCTGATTATTCCTTAACAACACTTAAATACCTTGTTAGACAAATCTAGTTTAAGGGTACATCATGAGGGGAGATGGGAAAGGTAATCAAGTCCATTTTACATCATTCATTGTATTTAGTTGAGAATTTTAAAAGCTTTTCATAAAATATATTACATGCATATTCTGACATCCTTAGGAATACATATTACAACAACTCTTAAATTAATAGCTTATAGGAAATATGTTACATGAGAATAATAGTATTCTTTTTATAGGAAAAGAATCTGAAGCAAATACTCTTAGAATGCCATGATTGCAAGAAATGTGGGAAAATATTTCAAGAAAATGCAACTAGTAGGTCATGATGGATGATGGGAAAGGTAGTCAATTTTGTTTACATCTCCCATTTGCATTTACTTGATAATTTCAAAAGCTTTTCATCAATAGGTAAACAATAATTCTGCATCTTTTTTATGATATCATGAACATACAAGTAAGGTCAGTACAAAGGCCCTGAAGTAATTTTATTTAATAACTTCTTAACTATAGGTTCTATAAGATCAACTAGCATGAGATATGGAACTGCTCTAGCTTGATGTATAGAGAAACTATCACAATGGTTGGTGTGAATCAACAAATATCCCTTTTGAAAGCCCAAACGTTTGTTTTCTTAGGATAAAGCTATCCTTGCTCATGAAATACCATGATTCGAGGAAATGTAGAAAAAACTTTCAAGCAAATGCATCTGGCAGGTGTAAACCCAAACTCCACAACTTTTACCTATATCCTGCCTTTCTATGCCCCAATAGGAGCTTTGGATTAGGATATGGACTTACACTAGAGTGGCAAAACAATTACTTTAGAGTGGAATCAAAATGCACACGATCAAGTTAGTAGATGTTGAAACCATGATGAGTGACTCACCTCAAGATTCTATACAAATTGTTTCATGTAGTCAACAATACCCTTTTAGATAACTCCCATTTATGTGTACGTCATGGTGGGTGATGAGAGAGGTTGTCAATTTTATTTTACATTTACATCTACCATTTGCATTTACTTGAAAACTTCAAAATGTTTTTATCAAAAGGTAAACAATAGTTCAACATCTTTTTTTTTTGATATCATGTACATACAAGTATGGTCAATACAAAGGTCTAGAAGTAAATTTATTCAACAACTTTTCAACTATACGAACTATAAGATCAACTAGCATGAGATATGGGATTGCTCTAGCTTGATGTATAGAGAAACTGTCACAATGGTTGGTGTGAATCAACAAATATCAATTTTGAAAGCCCAAAAGTTTGTTTTGTTACGATAAAGTTGTCCTTGCTCATGCAATACCATGATTCCAAGAAATGCAGAAAAAGATTTCAAGCAAATGCATCTGGCAGGTGTAAAGACAAACTCCACAACTTTTACTCATGTCCTACCTTCCTATGCCCCAATAGGAGCTTTGGATTAGAACATGAACTTCCACCAGAGTGGCAAAACAATTACTTTAAAGTGGAATCAAAATACACAAAACTTAAAATCAAAATGCACAGGATCAAGTTAGCAGATGTTGAAACCATGGCAAGTGACTCACCTCAAGATTCTACACATAGTGTGTCATGTAGTCAACAATGTGCAAACATTACAAAGAAAATATCATTCTCGAATCTATCCACAATTCTGCTTCATTCTGCTCACAATAAACAAAATAGAAGATTTCCAGTTACTAGAGTTTTGAACCAATTTTCACAATAAACGAAAATGAAAAATGTTGCACCACAAACAAGACACTTGAACCACCTTGCAAAATGCCACCTACCCACCCAAAAATCGATAGAATGATTTTTTCCTGAATTTGTAAATGAAGAAAGCCAAAGATCACCGGATAATATCAGCCAATCAGAAAATAGAACAAAATCTATTTGTGTAAAACAAAGTCCTACAGACCATAGGAGAAAACTCCACAGATGATTCCCGAACAATGGATTAATTGCAAACAGTACGGTGTAAACATTAGTGTCCACATAGATAGGCAGGGACTTTTAAATATTCTGACCGACCATCAAATTACAGATCCAGACTAGACGACTTGTCTTTGGAACGGTGGTCGAGATGGGTCAACATGGTTAGACGAACGCTATACTCACGTCAAAATGTAATTGGCAGCCACTTTGTGCGTCTAACGAAATAGAACAATAAAGTAAACACCCAACCACCACCAAGAGAAAGAACTGAATATATTTTTTTTGAACCATGACAATGCAGAGAAATGTTAAGAAAGTTCTTTTAAGCTGACGATGCTGAACTGAGTCTACTCTTATCCAACTTTCGAATAATTTACATCATTCTTGCTTGTCATGCGAACTACATTAAGATGGCGTTTAACATATTTTCTAACAACGTAGATTAAAGATGGTCTGCCGGAATTATTGTGATATTTTAGTTCCTTATGAACAGAATCCGGATACAAGTTGTGAAGGACACATTCAATTGGGCTTCCTGCAATTTGTTCGGATTTCCCCGCTACTACCAGTAAGGGGATCGATGTTGCCCATATTCACCATGGAAGTGGCAAAATCACTGAAGAAGGTAAACAGGTTGTTACCATATGTAGTAACCTGAGAATCAGCAGAACCACCATTAAAAAGTTCTTGATCGGAGTGAAGAAGTCCCAGCTGGCTTCTTAAATTTTTGTAGTAATAGTTATCAAATGTAGTGGGGGTCAGGAGATCTAAGGGCGACAGGTTCTCGTCTCCACCAGTGAAAGGGCAGTTAGCCTGGAGGGAAGTGGCGAATGAACTCAAGATGTTGGTTTCGTTGTAGATGTGGCTTCTGAAGTTGGTACAACGAGCTTGACCAATCGTATGAGCACCTAAACATCATTATTCAGTCACCTCAATTATGACTCAAGAGAGGACCAAATTAAAAACTATTCATTATTCATATTGAATGTTTAAAATTACCTGAAAGCACAATCATGTCCTTGGCAGAAAGACCCTTGGCAGTGAAAGCTGAGATGAGTCCGCTGAGATTTAGTGTAGGAGCTGGAATATCGTTATTTGCCCCACTTAGGTTTGCTGTTAATGAGTCTCTCCTTCCCAGCTGTACTGTCCATGATGGCCCTCCCAACTAGCAAAAGCACACACAAAGTGGGATGTTAATTTTCCATGGTTTTCCTCAATAGTTACGTTCTCTCATTAATAACCTGAAAAATTATCAGCCCATTTCTAACATAAAGAATTTCCTTACTCCCAATATTATGACAAAAGAAAACAAGTTTCACGCAATCTAAAAAAGTCCTTTAAATGGTATCGTACCACAATTTTTCAAACGTAATTTGATTTAATTTGACCATAGACATATATTTTTCAAATAAACATCGATTCTTGGAATAATTATTTTAAAAAAATGACACCCAATAAATTCGTGGGCTTGAAGGAAATTAAAGAAGAGTAGTTACTGAGACCACAGAATCACGAGCAGCAATGGCTACAATGTCTGCACAAGACACAACTCCACTGCAGATTGCCTCCACTTTTGATTTGATTGTGTCGATCACGTCGAATCCTCTGAGCGAATTGTTATTAGGAACCGCAGTCTTTTCTCCAGTTATGGTCGACGAGTCATCCAATAGCACCGACCCGTCACACCCCTGAGAAACCAGATTAAGCAAGGAATGTTTTTAATGAAGAAACAACATAAGATAGATAATGATGGAGATTGAGATGAAAACGTTGAGAAGAATTGAAATTCCTACGTTAACAAAGCAGTCGTGGAAATGAAGGCGGACCAACGATGCGCCCATTCGTTTTTCACTGGCGACTGCAGCCGTCACCGCAGCTTTCACTGTCGACAATAGAAATGGACATGTACTCTCATAATACGTCGAGTTGAGTTGCCCATTCACGTTACTCAAACACAAGAAAATCCATGCAAGACATGCAACCAGAGTATCAATCCTCATGATTGAATGTTATTTAGCTCAACGTACGAACAGCCCTAATTAATTAGACTCAAAAGTCGATAATACATGAAACTTTGGCGTAGAGAGTTTGGGGGAGCATTGCCTATTTATTCTTGCTGAAAAAGTTGATACTTCCTCATAGCTGACACTGATAGATAGTAGCTTCCAATTTTTTTAGTTCTTTTTTCCTCATTGTGGTAGTTGACAAGTAGGGCAGGTAACATAATTGACAATGCAATAGCCCACACGTTTCTACCACCGCCTACAACACCCTGCACTAAAGATGATCAGTTGCTGTAAAGTTTCTTTTCTCGAGATAATCGAGAGTTTTTAAATTCCTGTTTACGTGTGTTCAATGGTTCTACCCATTCTAAGTTAAAGAAAACAAATGGAAACAAAAGAAAACAACCCTTAAATAATTCGGATTTTTCTGATATTTTATAGTAATCGTAGTTATCATGCTCCTTTATTCCTATATCTCTGTGTGAGCACTTGGTCTCTCTCATGATAATAAAATGGTTATGGATGTGATGATCTTTCATTTAATTGGTGTTCTATCATTTAAAATTTGGATACGCTAAATATTATCTTGAAAGTTTCAATATACCTGTGTAAAGTATGTTGTCGGTTGAGAAAAGGATTGTAATCGAATTTGAACTCTACACCTGTTTATTCAAACATAGAACTTTATTATCTGTATTGTTGATGCGGAATTAAATCTTGTTATCTTTTTGTCAACTTGTTTCTGATTAATATCGAAAATGCAACGTAGCAGAGATGAGCTCTCTCATCGATGATTATCTTGTCCAAGGATCTGTCGTTATCTCCACTAAGGCATTGCTTTCTTTAATGAAGGTTGTGCGCTTTGCCTGTATCCCATTACAAACTTGTTTGCTAGAGTAATTGCGAAATTTGCATAGCCATCCAATTCTTATTTAGTTTTGGATTTTGAATAATTCAATATAATATGAATATAATTGTATTTGATAAATTATATATTTTTAAGTGGAGTTGACTTTTTATTTATGGATCATTTTATATAATTCATCTTATTCATATATGTTTTTATGTGTTTCTCATTTACACGTCTATCTTTTAGAAATAATGAGTGATACCAAAAAAATAATATATGTTAATAATATATAAAAATTAGTTTAGTAAATAAAAAATAGAATAGAAATGTCAATTATTTTTAGAAATGATGAGAATGTTTAAATTGGAGAAATTAGGAAGATAATTAGCTTAAGAATATCCAAACATGATAATAGAAGTTGAAGTATTGTAAGAAATTTAATTAATAGATATCAAGTAGTAGGTCTAAGTTCACCTAACAAAGATAGTAACCCACTAGAGACATTATTAAACCAACTATTATAAGTAATTAAATAAACAAATCTCACTTTAGATATATTATGTAGAATAATAAAATTAATAAAGAACATTAGTGAAAGTCAATAACAATGCACCACCCCCATAAGCATGATCTCCTTTTTAATTTGGTGAGGGATCATAGACCTAAGATTTTCGTTGTTCAAGAGACTAAAATGCCATCTGACAAACTTTTGAAAATGAAGCTAGAAATTTTTAAAGATTGTGGTGTTCACTGTTGTGATGTAGATGGAGCTTCAAGAGGTATCGCTACTTTTTGGAATCCCAGGGTGATTTAAGGATTGATTGTGGTTACCAATCCTAACCATATTGATACTAGATTTAACAAACTTATGGATGGTTTCTTCTTGGATTATTTCCATTATTTATGCCCCTAATTGTAAGAATGACAGATTGCTTCTTTGGGCTTCTTTGGTGAATTCTAGATAGCTATTCCCTAATGAGAAGTGGATCATGATGGGGGACTTTAACACCCCTATTTCATGTCAAGCAAAGATGGTTGGGGCCTCGATTTCTAAAGAGTGCAAATCAGACCTATTAGATATGATTAATTCTTTGGGACTGCTTGACCTAGACTTGGTTCCAAGTTTACTCAGTCTAATAGACGTAGTGGCTCGAAGCTTATCCAAGTCAGATTGGATAGGGGTATCCTTTCTCTTAATTAGTTGAATGATTCCTCCTATAATATATATTCTTTATCTAGGACTGGCTTTGACTAGGTTTCCCAATAGTTTGGAGTATCTCCTCTTTGGGTAAGAGAAAGGCTTTCCCTTTCAGGTTTGAAAAAATGTGGACCCATAACCTTGAGTTATATGATAAAATTATAGAATGGTGGGATATCAATGTCCAAGGTACGAATATGTACAGAGTGGCCAAAAATTAGCTAATGTTAAAGCTAATATTCAGAAATGGAACAAGTCGTCCTTTGGGAATATTTTTCAGATGCAAGATAAGTTGAAGAGGGAATTTGATGATATTCAACAACAGATTCAAAGCTAGGGATATTGCCCCCAAATCATGGATAGAGAAGTGGAAATTCTTACTAAACTTCATGATATTATTTCCAAAGAGGAGAAATACTGGAAACATAGATCTAGAGCTATTTGGCTAAAAAATGGGGATCTGAATACCAAACTATTACATATGACCACTCTTAAACATAGATCTTCCAATAGAATTAAGAGGATTTTTGTTAATAATCACTAGATTGAAAAGCAGAAGGAGATGAGTTCGGAAGCTATGCACTTATTTTATTTTCTCTTGGATAATGAAGGCCAGGGGGATTTGGTTGCATAAGATGAGATTCTTAGAGAAATCCCGAAAAGAATCTCCCGAGCCATGAACAAACAAATTACTAGAATTCCTTCTATGGAAGAAGTCAGGGAGGCGGTGTTTTCCTTTGAAGGAAATATAGTCCTGGGACTGGATGGGTTTCCTATGTTTTACTTCCAGTTGTTGTAGAGCATTGTAGGGGAGGATGTTGTGAATGTGGCTAGTGAATTTTTTGGTTCCCGATCCCTCCTTAAAGAGCTCAATGCAACTTCATTGTGTTGATTCCTAAGAAGCTATATGCTAGTTGTTTTCAAGATTTCAAACCTGTCAGCTTGTGCAATTCAATTTATAAGGTTTTTCCTAAAACCTTGGTTATCTAGCTGAAAAAGGTTCTTCGTATTTTGATTTTGAAGCAAGAAAATGGTTTTGTTTCGGGGCATCAAATTTTGGATTCTATTGTCTCGGTTCATGAGAATATTCACTCTCTCTCGGTTAATAAGAAACGTGGATTTTTGCTAAAGTTGGATTTGCTAAAGGCTTATGATAGGGTGAATTGGCGATTTCTTATCAGGATGCTCTGGTCTTTTGGCTTTTGTGACCAATGTTCAACTGGTCAATTAATGTATCTCCACCCCTAATTACTTGGGTTCTGATTAATGGATCTCTATCTATTTTTTTCCCATTTTCAAGATGTCTCAACTAGGGGGACCCCATTTCGCCATTTCTTTTTATTATTATGGGAGAAGCTCTGAGTAAAATTATTCATAGAGAGGTCCAGATTGGCAGGCTTAAAGGTCTCTGACCCTCTTCTGGTTCCCAGATCTATTCGCACCAACAATTTGTTGATGATACTCTATTGACGGGTGAAGGTTCGGTATGGAAGCTAAGATCTTGAAGAAACTTCTTTCTACTTATAAGAAAGGTAAAGGCCAAAGGATTAGTTTACTCAAGAGTTCTATTTTCTTTCTTAATACCCTTGATCATAGACAAATTAAAATTGCCAAAACTATGGGGTGTAAGTTGGCCTCCCTTCTGGATACTTACTTGGGGTTACCCCTTTGCTCGAGATCTATTCCTAACTCTTTTTGGTCCATTGTGATAGACTGATTCAAGAACAAGATTTCTAGTTGGAAATGTTCTCTTCTGAGTCAAGCTAGTAAGCTCTAGTTGATCAAATCCTCTTTGCAAAAATTACCAGTGTATGCTATGAGTCTTTTTAATATTCCTCTGAAATTCATGGATCGGATAGAGAAAATCCAAAAGAATTTTCTGTGGATGAGTATGGAGACCAAAAATTATCTTCATCTGGTTTCATGAGATCGAGTCAGCCTTCCGAAGAAGCTTGTGGGTCTTTCCATTTGACATATCCGAGACTTTAATAAAGAACTTCTAGCTAAACGATTGTGGAGAGCTCTCATGGAGTCTAATGAGTGGATTAATATCATTCAGAACAAGTACCTTGGTCATACTCACCATATTCATAACATTTTGGAAGATCATAGAATCCCTCAAGATGCTTATGCCCTCTAGATAAACTTTCTAAATATGAAATCCCTAATATTAAAAGGTTTAAGATGGAGTTTTGGAAATGGCCAGAAAATTTGGTTCTAGAAAGATTGGTGGACAGGTGATAGCCCTTTGATTGACAATCCCTAGGCTACATTTAGTTCAAAGTTGTGTGTGAGGAGCATATTGGACACTAGGTTGTTGATTATATTCAGGAGGGTCAATGGATTGATCTTATCAGAATGTATTTGATGTTGAAACATCTCTAGAAGTGGCTTTCAGGTATCCATATTCCCTCCTTTCCTGCTGAGGATTCTCTGGTTTGGGAGGGCTCATCCTTTGGAGTTTTTTCTGTTTCTTAGGCTTTTGCCTTGCTCTCTAGATCTTTTGCTCCTGCCCCTTTTTGGTCCAGTGTGTGGAATAATTTATTGATTCATAGAATTAATATTTTCAGTTGGATTTTTATGCAAAATAAAGTTCTTTCTATTGAGAATCTTTGCAAGAGAGGGATGTCATTACCTAATTGTTTCTTTCTTTGGAAGGAGGATGTTGAAGACATTTCACATCAATTGATTCATTGTTCTTTTTCTCGGGATATTTTGGCTTACTTTCTTTATATTTGGGGGATAAGATGGTGTTTCCCCCTTAGCTTGTTTGAATGTTGGTCCCAATAGATATGCCCTTCTGATAATCCTTCTCTGAAGGTATTATGGAGTTTTATGCTTCCTCATATTTCTCGAGGTATATGGAAAGAAAGAAATAACCACATTTTCAAATATAAGGAATCATCGGCCATTGTCATGGCCCATCGTATTTAGAGTAACATCAAGGAAAATTTTGTGGCATTCTGTCCTTCTCAAAGGTTTGATCCTACTATCCCTACTTCTGACCTAGATTGGGATACTATTAATAGATGACACATTGAATGGGATATATCTAGACCCATTGTGAAGATAAAGAAAACCCGATCCAACATTTCTTGGGTTGCACCCCCCTAGAGGATGGATTAAAATAAATGTTGATGAGGCGGCCAAGGGGAATCCCAAACTGATAGGTTATGGGGGAGTTTCTCGTGATCACAATGGTAGGCTTGTCTCAATAGTGGCACTCCCACTAGATACTCAGACAAACCACTTTGTTGAGGTAAATGCAACCTACACTGGGCTTCAACTGGCTATTCATGAAGGGTACAAAAAGGTTTGGTTAGAAAGCGACTCTCTAAATATAATTAATTTCTTGATTGAAAAAATGTGTCCTAGCTGGACTATCAAGCATTTAATCAGAAAGTTCCTTGGTATGATTGCCAACTTGGATGAAATTCAAATTTCCCATGTCTTTAGGGAAGGTAATATGCCTACTGATCACATGACAAATATTGGTGTGGTAAATGCTGAAATTAAATGGTGAATGGCTACAGATTCCTTCCCAACTCACTTGTTTGAGTTGATATGTAAAGATGCCGAAAATATTTCCCAACTATCGAATTGTAATTATGGCATCAACTCACATGAGTAAAGCCATTTCTAGAAATATGTGGATACGAATTTCCAGATTGTTCTTACATGTCTGGCTTTATATCTACTTGTAAAGGTCAACCTTAGAAGATTGGTGGAAATCAACAAAGAGGCTATGAATAGTAGCACGAAAGGCCTCGAAAGGGTTAATGAGAGAATTACTCTTCAGAGAGCCCAACCATCATTAGCCAAGATGAGAGAGAAGAGATCGAGAATAAAGACATAAGATGTTGATATGCAGATCTCTACTGGACCTTCAACCAGGATGAGGAGTAAGAACCAAGAGAGGAGCAACTCGAGATTTATCATGGAGGAACTAGGAGATATTAATATGAATATAATCCAAAAAAATACAGATCTTATGAAAGCTCTTGATTAGCTTTGGTTTTTCTAGTTTCTATTTTTCTCTATTTTTGTTATTTTTTGGGGTAAAAGTACAAACCTATGTCACACTTTTACAAAGGAAAAGGCTAACACAACAATAACTATTCAATTTAATCACAATAAAAGTGTCATTTGCATTTTGAATTTGAAGATGATGTAAACTGATGAAATATGTAAAATTTGTTGAAGTTTAAGTCTACTATTTTTTGAAATTTTTTTGTCAATAATTTATATGTTTTTTTTAGCTTTAAAGTCCATTTTTTTATTGTTGAAAAACGCTAAAAAATAGGGGGTTTGGTTCCCACCTCAAAAGTAAATGTAAATAAACTTTTTTTCTTCTCATTTTGATATCAGTTATAGATCACATATTTATATAGTGCATGAAAAACAAAATAAAAAAAATTGATGTATATTTTCTTTATAATAGCATTTGGAAGTCGAATACACTAGAATTTGATAGTTTTTGTCTCCCACCACAATTTGTCTATTCAATTTATGATAATCCAAAAACTAAAAATACCCTTTTGGAGAAGACTCTCTTCTAGTGAACCATATTTTTTCAATTTTTTTTGAAGTGATTTGATATTTTTTTTTGTTTTTCAAAGAAAACTCATATCGAATAAAAGAATACCTAGTTGTAGTATTTTTAATTTTTTATATATTAAATGTAATCAAAACATTAAAAAAATTATATGAGTAGAATCATGACTTCGATCTCTAAAAAAGGGTATTTTAAATTTTTTAATAAGTTTAATATACCTATTGAATTTTGTTGCTGAAGTGACAAGTTTGAGAAAATCATCATTTTTGTTGATGTGGCTGCCACATGGCATTCCACATAAGCTGTTCCGACTGGAACAATTCAAAAATAGTTCCAACCAGAACCCTTCCAACCGAAACTATGCGGGCCGACACGATCGGTCGTACAAGCGACCGGTCTACAAACCACATATAAAAAAGAATTATTTTTTGCATTAAAAAAATGAAATCAATCAAGTGCGAAAATAATAAGAATTTTTTTTGCGCACAATCCTTTTTTTTTCAAATAAAGTGGCATTTTGGAGTGAGTAGGAAGATTATAAAGGGGCGAATATTTCTAATTTTGTAAAGGGGCGAAGAATTTGAATTTTTTTTCGGAAGGCATCTACCCTTTCCAAGTATGTTATTTGAAATTATTTTTTCAATCATGCTTAATTTACAATATTAGATATTGTTCTGGAAATTAAATATTTTTTAGATTAACCATATTCTTCAGTCACTGTGATATGACGATAACCATTTCTTGGCCATATATCCAACACTATTTAGTACTGAATTATATTATATTTTATTTCCTAATACTTGACTCAAATTCTCTATATATATGAACTAAGTGATTTCAAGCAATTAATGTTATTAAATCATGTTCATATGTACATTGCATATAGTCAAATGTATCTAATTGAAGTATACTTAATTTCTTACTTTTTATCAATGCTCCTAAATTTCTTGAGCCTTTTTTTTCATTTTCTAAATTATAAAAATTGGACTTCAAGTCAAATGATTTAAATGGATGAAATTTACACATGTTAAGTTTAAGAATGCAAAATTATTTACACATTTCACTAATTACATTTTTATTGTTAAAAACCGACAAAAAGTTATTAGATATATAACCTACGTGACGTCTTCTCACTCCCACGAGGATGAACACTAGGCTCGGAAGTACTCGTGTTATGTGATCCAGGCTCATCAGACATTATGTTCAGTGGATAATGTAGAACTAGATATATATATTTGCACATGTGCATGTATTTAGTACACATTAAACAATAATTAAAAATGTATACATACATTTAAATCATTTTAAATATATTTAAAAACATGTAAATTAAAGAAATTATATATATACATTTTAAAGAAACGTAAATGTCATAAATGCATACTTGAGTTAAAATTTTCTAGATATAAAGACAAATTTAAGATAAATTTCTAGAGATCTATGCACAAAAGAAATTTAAACAACTATAAATTTAATTTTAAATTTCAATATATGTCTAGTTTACAATTACATATATTTGCATATACAATAATTAATTTGAAAATTAGTCAAACTAAGTCAAATTAAGATCCCAAGTTAAGTCAAATTAATTTACAATTAAGTAAAATGAATTTATAATTAATTCACAATTTTGCATATGTACAAATTAATTAATAGGTCCTAATTTGGTCTTATGTGGTCCTAATAGGTCGTAAGTTTGGGGTGCAAGTAAATTTCGTAAAAGAAACCAAGCAAGTCTGCATTATCTTGAATGACATGGAAACAAGCTCATTAGGTGCCCTGAAGAGAGCAATTGGATAAAAGCAGAGGAAATTTTTAAAGGGTGATAAATACATGTATAGACAGTATGCAATACAAACAAACAATGTCTGGAGTGTGTGATGTTGTCTCTAATTTATGTCTGGAGCCCGACTAACTAGTTTTAGAGTTGGACGAGGAAACCTATTGGGCCACGCTTGGAGGAAATTAATGTGTTCATGCAAGGGCCACCTTTTTTCTATTATGAGAATGATGCTTTTGCACTGAAGGATATTTGGAAGACAATATCCTAAAATTTCTATGGTGTGGAACCAGAGTTGGTGGACTCATCGAAGTACTTTTCAACTTCCAGAAGACCAGAGAATTATGCTTTCAAAATTGCCCTTCTATTGGGAGATTGTGTACATAGCCTCTTGGTCTTCTAAGACGCTAAAAAGCGTCCTTCAAGTCCACCAACTCTGGTTCCACACCATAGAAATTTTTGGAAATTGTCTTCCAAATATCCTTCAGTGCAAAATCATCATTCTCATAATAGAAAAAAGGTGGCCTTTGCATGAACACAATGATTTCGTCCAAGCATGGCCCAATAGGTTTCCCCATCCAACTCTAAAACTAGTTAGTCCCTCCAGACATAAATTAGAGGTCCCAAATCACACACTCCAAACATTGTTTGTTTGTATTTTATACTCTCTATGTATTTATCACCCTTTAAGAAATTTCCTTTGCTTTTCTCCAATTGCTCTCTTTTGGGCAGCTGATGACCTTGTTTCCATGCATCGCAAGGGGCCTTAAGTGGTCCTAAGGGGTGCACATTTGTCGCAAGGGGCCTGAAGTGGTCCTAAGGGGTCACACATGTGTCCTAACACATGCATCACCCCTTAGGACCACATATGACCCCTTGCGACAACATTTGGTCTTTTGTGGTCCTAATAGGTCCTAAGGGGTAGACATGTGTCACAACGGACCTTAAGTTGTCCTAAGGGTTCATGCATGTGTTCTAAACATGCGTGACCCCTTAGGAGCACATATGACACCTTGCGACACCATTCGGTCCTATGTGGTCCTAATAGGTCCTAAGGGGTGCACATGTGTCGCAAGGGGCCTTAAGTGGTCCTAAGGGGTCGCACATGTGTTCTAACACATGCGTCACCCCTTAGGACCACATATGACCCCTTACGACAACATTTGGACTTTTGTGGTCCTAATAGGTCCTAAGGGGTGCACATGTGTTGCAAGGGGCCTTAAGTGGTCCTAAGGGGTCACACATGTGTTAGAGCACATGCGTGACCCCTTAGGACAACATATGACCCCTTGCAACAACATTTGGTCTTGTGTGGTCCTAATAGGTCCTAACGGGTGCACATGTGTCGCAAGGGGCCTTAAGTGATCATAAGGGGTCACGCATGTGTTAGAACACATGCGTTACCCCTTAGGACCACATATGACCTCTTGCAACAACATTTGGTCTTGTGTGCTCCTAATAGGTCCTAACGGGTGCACATGTGTCGCAGGGGGCCTTAAGTAGTCCTAAGGGGTCACACATATGTTCTAACACATGCGTGACCCCTTAGGACCACATATCACCCCTTGCAACAACATTTGGTCTTTTGTGGTCCTAATAGGTCCTAAGGGGTGCACATGTGTCGCAAGGGGCCTTAAGTGGTCCTAAGGGGTCGCACATGTGTTAGAACACATGTGTGACCCCTTAGGACCACATATGACCCCTTGCGACACCATTTTGTCCTATGTTGTCCTAATAGGTCCTAAGGGGCCTTAAGTGGTCCTAAGGGGTCACACATGTGTGACTCCAGATGACCACATATGACCCCTTGTGACAATATTTGGTCTTTTGTGGTCCTAATAGGTCCTAAGGGGTGCACATGTGTCACAAGGGGCCTTAAGTGGTCCTAAGGGGTCACGTATGTGTTCTTAGGGGTCACGCATGTGTCAGAACACATGCGTGACCCCTTAGGACCACATATGATGCCTTGCGACAACATTTGGTCTTTTGTGGTCCTAATAGGTCCTAAGGGGTGCACATGTGTTGCAAAGAGCCTTAAGTGGTTCTAAGGTGTCATGTGTCTATTAGAACAGATGTGTGACCCCTTAGGACCAGATATGACCCCTTGCAACACCATTTGGTCCTAGTGGGTCCTAAGGGGTGCACATGTGTCGCAAGGGGCCTTAAGTGGTCCTAAGGGGTCATGCATGTGTTAGGACACATGAGTGACGCCTTAGGAACACATATGACCCCTTTCGACAATATTTGGTCTTTTGTGGTCCTAATAGGT
Source organism: Cryptomeria japonica (assembly GCF_030272615.1). NCBI lineage: Eukaryota > Viridiplantae > Streptophyta > Pinopsida > Cupressales > Cupressaceae > Cryptomeria > Cryptomeria japonica. Next base: position 252,383,721 of record NC_081407.1, on the reverse strand, counting down.
GCTAAGTGGTGCACATGTGTCGCAAGGGGCCTTGAGTGGTCCTAAGTGGTCACACATGTGTTCTAACACATGTGTGACCCCGTAGGACCACATATGACCATTTGCAACAACATTTGGTCTTTTGTGGTCCTAATAGGTCCTAAGGGGAACACATGTGTCACAAGGGGCCTTAAGTGGCCCTAAGGGGTGACACATGTGTGACCCCTTAGAACCACATATGACCCCTTGCGACACCATTTCATCCTATGTGGTTCTAATAGCTCCTAAAGGGTGCACATGTGTCGCAAGGGGCCTTAAGTGATTCTAAGCGGTCACGCATGTGTTCTAACACATGCATGACCCCTTGCAACAACAATTGGTCTTTTGTGGTCCTAATAGGTCCTAAGGGGTGCACATGTGTCCCAAGGGGCCTTAAGTGGTCCTAACGGGTCACACATGTGTTAGAACACATGCGTGACCCAATAGGACCACATACGACCCCTATTTGGTACTTTGTGGTCCTAACAGGTCCTAAGGGGTGCACATGTGTCGCAAGGGACCTTAGGTGGTCCTAAGGGGTCATGCATGTGTTATAACACATGCGTGACCCCTTAGGACCACATCTTACCCCTTGCGACAATATTTGGTCTTTTGTGGTCCTAATAGGTTCTAAGGGGTGCATATGTGTCGCAAGGGGCCTTAAGTGGTCCTAAGGGGTCAAACATGTGTTCTAACACATGTGTGACCCTTTAGAACCACATATGACCCCTTGCAACAATATTTGGTCTTTTGTAGTCCTAATAGGTCCTAAGGGGTTCACATGTGTTGCAAGGGGCCTTAAGTGGTCCTAAGGGGTCATGCGTGTGTTAGAACACATGTCTGACCCCTTAGAACCATATATGACCCCTTGCGACACCATTTGGTCCTATGTGGTCCTAATAGGTCCTAAGGGATGCACATGTGTCGCAAGGGGCCATAAGTGGTCCTAAGGGGTCAAGCATGTGTTAGAACACATGCATGACCCCTTAGGACCACATATGACCCCTTGCGACACCATTTGGTCCTATGTGGTCCTAATAGATCATGCATGTGTCGCAAGGGGCTTAAGTCATCCTAAGGGGTGCACATGTGTTGCAAGGGGCCTTAAGTGGTTCTAAGGGGTCACACATGTGATCTAACACATGCGTGACCCCTTAGGACCACATATGACCCCTTGCGACAATATTTGGTCTTTTGTGGTCCTAATAGGTCCTAAGGCATGCACATGTGTTGCAAGGGGCCTTAAGTGGTCCTAAAGGGCCACGCATGTGTTCTAGCACATGCATGACCGCTTAGGACCACATATGACCCCTTGCAATGACATTTGTTCTTTTGTGGTCCTAATAGGTCCTAAGGGGTGGACATGTGTCGCAAGGGGCCTTAAGTGGTCCTAAGGGGTCATGCATGTGTTAGAATACATGTGTGACCCCTTGGGACCACATATGACCCCTTATGACACTATTTGGTCCTATGTGGTCCTAATAGGTCCTAAGGGGTGCACATGTGTTGCAAGGGGCCGTAAGTGATCCTAAGGGGTCATGCGTGTGTTAGAAGACATGCGTGACCCCTTAGGACCACATATGACCCCTTGCGACACTATTTGGTCCTATGTGCTCCTAATAGGTCATAAGGGGTGCACATGTGTCACAAGGGGCTTTAAGTGGTTCTAAGGGGCCACACATGTGTTCTAACACATGCGTGATCCCTTACGACCACATATGACCCCTTGTGACAAAATTTGGTCTTTTATGGTCTTAATAGGTCCTAAGGGGTGCACATGTGTCGCAAGGGGCCTTAAGTGGGCCTAAGGGGTCATGCATGTGTCCTAACACATGTGTGACCCCTTAGGACCACATATGACCCGTTGTGACAACATTTGGTCTTTGGTGGTCCTAATAGTTCCTAAGGGGTGGACATGTGTCACAAAGGGCCTTAAGTAGTCTTAAGGGGTCACACATATGTTAGAACACATGCGTGACCCCTTAGGACCACATATGACCCCTTGTGACACCATTTGGTTCTATGTGATCCTGATAGGTCCTAAGCGGTGGACATGTGTCGCAAGGGGCCTTAAGTTGTCCTAAGGGGTCACGAATGTGTTACACATGCATGGCCCCTTAGGACCACATATGGCCCCTTGCGACACCATTTGGTCTTATGTGGTCATAATAGGTCTTAAGGGGTGCACATGTGTAGCAAGGGGCCTTTAGTGGTCGTAAGGGTTCATATAAAATAATTATATACTTCTTAGGATGTATACATACACATACATACATACATACACATCAAGACATGCTATGAGGGGTCATGTGTGGTCCTGAGGGGTCACCCATGTGTGTGACCCCTTAGGACCACACATGACCCCTCATAGCATGTCTTGAGGTGTATGTATGTCCTAAGGCGTATATAATTATTTTATGTGTATTTATGTATGTATGCATGTGTGTATTTATGTATGTGGATGTATATGTATGTGTGTATGTATGTAAGTAGACATAGGTATGTATGTGTATGTCCTTATGTGTACATATAATTACTTTATATCTATGTATGTACGTGTATGTAGGTAGGTATGTAGGTTTGTATGTAGGTTTGTATGTATGTGTATGTAGGTGTATGTATGTATGTGTACATATGTATGTAGGTTTGTATGTATGTATGTACGTATGTATGTGCATGTATTTACATATGTATGTGTGTATTTATTTTCTAATATTCTAAACTAATATGATAGAATATATACAAAACAAAAATATATTTTTTTAAAACTTAAAAAAAATATTTTCTATTAAAAATGATTTAAAAAAAAAACAATATAAATAAATATGTTAAAATAAATACATTTAAAAAAAAATAAAGAAAAAAGGTACTTATCACTGAAACCCTTTCGGCTGGATCTTTGAGACTTTTTGCATCCTCCTGCTTAACTCCAAGCTGCTCAATGCAAAATGAGCGGCTTGGGCGGATTTTTTCACCTATATAGTAAACCCCTTGCCATGACAATGCAATGTGGCTGCTGAATTGGGCCAAATCGGTCCGGCTAGAAGGCTTCCGGTTGGAATAGGCATTGTTACCCTAAAGTGCGATACAGATCCGTACAATCACCCTTTGGTTTAGGAGTTGTGGGGTGTTTCCCCCTTTTTTGTTGCCAGTTGGCAGCTATTTAGACTCCAGTTTGCTACTAGTTTTATGTTTTGATGTTGACTTTGGGTTTCAAGTCCCTATAAAACCTGTTTATCTTAATAAAAAACATTGAACTATAGACATTCTCTAAGAGATTTCATGAAATATAAGATCACAATTTGGGCTTTAAGAGAATAAATCACATAATTTTGGAAAGATAAGAAAATGATAAGTCATGTGATGAAAGTGATGTTATACATGGCTAGAGAAGAATAGTGTATACCACTTTTTTTTGTTAGCTTATCTTTTTCTTGAAATAATATATTTTTAAGAATGCATTGAGGGTTTGATCCAAATGACTTAAATTGAATTCAGGTCTAAGGGGTTTACTGAGGTTTGGTCAATCCTCATTAGGTAAAATATTCTAGGCTAAAAGTAAACTCATGGTGAAGTTTTCATAGCTCCTATTAAAAGGAATACTATTAGGTGGAAAAAATGAAGTGATCTAAAGGCATCCTTTTGCAAGTATGTAGGACCCTTATAACTAGTTTTCCAAAATTGGGATGAAAAACTAGGATTTGAGTTCAATTGTGAAGGATGTTAAATGCTGTAATATAAGTTGTTGGTTAGATTTGATAGTA
>NC_081407.1:252239939-252374939 GCF_030272615.1 Cryptomeria japonica | reverse complement strand
TTGGTAGATGAAAATAGGTCACATCACAACATTATTCAAACACAAGGCCCACTTACCTAAAAGTAATAAATTCCTCTATAGATATACCATACTCGAACATGGGTTTTGGGCTTTAGCAGTTGGTAGTTGAATCTAAGTTGATAAGGGCCACTATGAAATTAGAAAAAATCAAAGGTATGAATTTTTTTTTTTAAGAGGATGAAGAAATAATACAAATGAAGAGAATGCATACCCAAACTTCAAGTCATGAAATTGAAAGTAAATAATTTTGATTTCAAAGATATTTCTAAGACATGAGAAGAAAACAAATGTTGTTTAATTTATAAAGACAAATTCACACACAAAAAGGAAGAAAACAAAGTTGTTTTCTATCACTAAGATCACCTAAGTATTTTGAGAGGAGAGAATATGTAATTTTAGTTGAATGAAAAAGACTATTTAAATATATGATTAATTATCTTTTATAAGAATAGATATATGGTTAAATTTAAGAAATTAACCTCCAAAATTTGCAAGACCACACCACATATTGATAGTTTTGGAAGATTAAGGATTAAAAAATTGATCTTGTATAAAATAAAATTAGCAAAATAGATGGATATAAAAATAATAGAAAAATAAGGATTTCTGTAAGATAGTAAATATCGATCCATCTTAGCGCGAGAAGTGCTAGGATTGCTGCAAATTATTGCGCCGTCCATCACATTGATCTAAATATTAAGAGTCAAGCTTTTAGGCAATAAATTGGATAAAACAGGAAGGCGGAGTACTTTTATAGGGAAGACAATCGTTGAACTGAGATATGGATACCCCTATTTGTCTGACTTTTGCCAAAAGATAGATGGCCTTCCTTGGAGAGATTGGAGGTAAGAGACCAAAGGCAAACATGTAGTATAACCAACCGCTTGGTATCCACATAGTGAGGGCTATTCTGGGGGGTAATATCTTATCTGTAGATCACAATATATAGGATAAACACAGGTATTTCCTCCATGTTTCTGGTGATTTCATTGGATTCAGGTTTTAGCGAAGCAAAAATAATAATTCTATGCATGAGGCTCTTCAAAGGCTACGTCTTGGGGGGCATAGATGATGTTTTGATGAACATCACTAAATTCAAATGCATTCTTATACTCAAGGATTTCTACAAGAGGCATCTTGATGTCCCCACATTCCCCCTTATTCTGCTTGATGAGGAGGAAGAATACTAAGACTACAGAATTGGACGAGTTTTGAGACCAATGAAGACCCTGAGTGGGTTAAATCCTATATCTGTTTGGAGGGTCTCAAATGGGATAATAGATTGAGGACATCCATCCAAATGAGGGGGTTGTTGAAGACTAGTGGATTGCTTCAAGGGTTCGGAGGTCCGACATTCTTGTATATTTTGTTAAGTATGTGGTTATTTTATTAGGATTTTTGTGGTATATGTCTAAGCAGATTTAGGTTGGTAATAGATCCATTTTTGGTTAGATCGGATTTTTTTTAAATTGGCAAAAGTTATTATGGTCTTTGTTATTTTTTTATATTTTGGGACCTCTTATATGTTCTATGGACTATGTTAAACTTTAAAAAAAAAATCAATTCAATGAGAGTTGGCCCTTGCAAAAATTTAACTATCACCAAAATATTTTCAAAAGAAATGAAATAGAATTTTTTTGAAAATATAAAAAAAATGCTAAAACATAACTAAAATATGATAATCTACAAGTAGAGAATTAGTTACATGGGATTGTTGAAATACAATATAGAGACACTAAGAATAATATGGAAATGCACATAATAGAGATATAAAAAATAAATGCTAAAATAAATACTAAAATGATAGTTTATATATGAAAAAGGTTAGATTGTATAAAATAAATATATTTAAAATAGTAACTAAAAATGCTATGAAGTGTCAATTTTTTTGCAAAATCACTTTGAACTAGTGTAGAAATGTTAAAAGACCTAGAAGTGCAAAATTAACAAGGAAATGAAAAGAAACCATATGAAATCTAAGTGAAATTAGATTAGTGGAAAAAAATATTGCAATATATATTAGTTAGTGATAAAACATGGTGAAATGATTGGATGATAAAGGATTTTTAAGATTTAACTAACAAAATGTGTGGACCAAAACATAATAGAACCTTTAAAAAAAGATGGTTATGATGGATGTTATTGATAATGATGCCCCAAAATGGAGAAATATGCAACAAAGGATGTTAGAAAATATAAAGAAATGGAGATGTATAGATATTCAAACAGGAACTAAAAAGATTAATGAAATACAAATGCAAAATTTATTTATAATATGCAAGCACTAAACTATGAAACATTAGGTTAGGGCCAAACAATAAATTAAAAGCCATACAAAAATCAAGTTTATTAGAATATCGTAAAGATGTGAATAGTACAAACATTAATATAAGACCTAATTAGTGGAAGAATTAAGTAAAACCGAGGCTAGAAGATGAAACTTAAAACTATTATTTTATGAAAGAAACAAAGATAGACAAAATGATAAAAAATCCCCACAAAAGTACTAATTTGTGTAGATGACATCATTATCATTATCAAATGATAAAAATATATAGTGCTAAAACATAACATGTACAAAAGAAGGAAAGCTAATTTTATGTGTAGAAACACTCCAATGTAAACTCAAATGTTATATGACACAAAATTCATAGATAGTTAGAACCAAAAGGTGGAAATGATGTTTCTACAATGGAAATATTAAATTTGGTTGTAAAAACACTAAAATATAGAGTGGCTACTATTGGAACATAATAAATTTTAGAGAAGGTATATTTGTTTGATCCCAAGGATTTCTCCTTCCACTTTGTTGCTTGTCAAGCCACGAGACTTGATGAAGATATAGAATGTTTCAATTTTAGTCCCCTTCCCTATTCACTCCCATATTTTTATACTTTTATCAAATCTCAAACCTTCTTTTGAAATTGAAAACTCATCTTCCAACTCCTGTTTTTCTTGATATCCCCACTTCTCATAGTTATATACTCTCCCTCTACTACTAAGGCATATATATTAAGCTGAAATTAGATTTTGAAACCTTGAGTTCTAAATTTTAGGTTTCATTGATGTTTAAGCCTCATTAGTTTCTCCTCTCTAAGCCTTTCAAGACTAGAACACCAAAATATATTCAAAACCTTAAATCTATAGTTTTCTTTCCCATGTTTGCTTCACACTAACCCTTAACTTTTTATTCTCCTTGAAACTTAGACCCTAGGTGTGTACTAGAACCAAAAAAATTAATTTTCTATTTTCAATTTGACCCTAACCACTACATTTTGACTAGGACTTGGAACATGATTTTCCAAGTATTTGTTTCCTCCCCAACCCTAACCTCACTATTGTAGTGTATTGACTACTAGTTGATAGCCCCTAGGTTCCTCCTAGAGACTAGTACCTACATGACACCTCTTTGCTTCTTGTTTCTACCTTCCACCCATATCCCACCACCCACCAAGGATAGTTTATTAATTTTAATTTTCTGAAATAATTTTGGGCAACAAGAAATAGACACTCGTATTTTTCTCCTAACTATCTAGGTTATCAATGAAATAAGTCACCTAGTTACAAAAATGTAATATATCAAGCCCATCATATGATCTAATACAATCCTTTTGAGTAGGATTCATCCCCAATCATTGATATAGAATTTGTATATTGCCACAAGATAGGATTTGATATATAAGGTATGCTATTATATTTTTTACTCTTTCCAAGAGGTTGGTAAATGATTATTTTTAGGGTAGAAGAACTGTTAGTATTATCTAGGCTTAAAATAATTAAAAATAGTGGCATGAAAGTAGTGAAGGTTGTTAATGTACTTGAAGATACATGGAAGAGTATATTGTAGATCTAATATCTCTAGAATCATGAGTACATATCTAAGAATATTTTTGAATGCATTATAGTTTATTCCAATATATTTGCCTCTATAAATAAAAGTCTTGTTTAATGATATGGTAGCTTTTAAAAATAGATATAGTTATTGTACTAATCATCAACAATTTACATATATATATTTGTGTAGTTTGGTTTTGGATTACTAAGTATGTTTAGTTTTTATTGTTTTAAGTGCGATACATATCAATGACTGTCTAACCCAAAACTAGGCATTGATCCATGAATAACCTATCACAATTACTCATTAAATTAACAATCTAGTGAGTCACCCTTTTTAAATTTGGTTGTAGTTTGTGTTGTTCGTGATATTATTGTCTAAAGAGAATAGTAGTTATCAATTCCTATGAATCACGCAATTTTCATTCACTTAAATTGTGTCTAATGGGATATATAGAAGTAGTAGAGTAATTAGTTTTTTATTACTAATAAAATATGTTTTAAGGGGATCGCAAAACCCTTACAAAAAATCTATTCATATAGATAAACTTAAGGAGCAACAAAATACATCAAACCCTTTGTGGTCAATAGTGAACCAATATCATATAGAGAAAAATATCAATAAAATAAAATAGAAACAAAAGATAAGTAGGTTTAATTTTGCATCAGGGAGTGATGAGAAGGAAATGCAATGCTAGGGTTTTGGGAGGAGGAGAGATTATAGGGGACAAGGATGAAGGTGATGGTGATGGAGAGGATGACAGTGATGAGTACAGAGTGTCAGTCCATTTGTTCTATGTTGTGGCCCTTTTATAGGGTATTTTAGTTTTGTACTGTTTGGTTATGTTTCCTTCTATGTGGTGCCCTATTTTTGGCCAATAGGAGATTGTTCCTTGTGCCATGGTTGGGTGTGATATGGCCTTATTCTTTCATGTCGACATTTTTCCTTTCCTTGGCCTTTTTCTTGGTTCTCTTTTCTACTACTGTGGAGGTCACCACTAGTTGGAGCATGTAGGGATCATTTTCTATGAGTTGGGCTCCCTTTGGGCCATCCTATGTTGTGGAATTTCCTAGTTCCCTAGTGTTTTTGATGGGCAGAAGTGCCTTTCTTGGCTTTTCCTTATGGTCTTATGTCTTGTTAAGGTTTGCGGTAGTAGATGTCTGGAGTGTGTCTTGGTCTCTATGGATCCCCTCTTTCATCCTTTATATTTTATGATTTTGACCCTATTTTATACTGATGAGTGTGTATGTTCATGAATTCTTGTGGCTACGCTTTTCTCTGTGGATGATGTTCTTCTAAGAGTTGGAATTTTATTGTCAGATGTTGATTTTCTTTGCAAGTGGGTTGTGGTTTGGTTACCCTACCTGAGAGGGATCCTATTCTAGGACACCTTCTTCTACGGTAGTCTTTAGCTTCCCTTGGAGGAGGTTCTTTGTTTCTTGGGTCTCTATGTTTATCCCTTGCTTCCCCCATCCCCCTAGTTTTCCTTTTGGGATGAGACCCTTAGGGTGTCCCTTTTGGAAATCAGGTTGGGTTCTTCTTTGTTCTTGGTTGTTGGAGGGAACCTCTTCCCTCGAGTTTGTTTCTTCAAGGTTTTCAACTCATAGTGGTGCTATTAATAGTGGATCTATAGAGGTGGTCCTTGGTATTTTTCTATAGGGATTTCTAAAAAATAAAAGATCTTTGTGGTCTCCTATGGTTATTAGCACTACTGATAAGGGACCTACTATAATGTCCCCTACCTGATTAACATACTTAATCTATTTCAATATACTAAAATTGATTGAAAGACTAACCATGAAGCCATTCATTGTTATTCTTCAATTTATTAGTTATTAACAAGTTCTTAGTTATCTTCATCATTGGATGATTAATTTCATTATTCATAGTTCTTAATATAGATATCAGACCCTAGTACTACTTCAGTTTTAAGTGAGAAGGGTCTATGTATGTTACCAAAGCGCTTAGAGACAAAATAAACTAGGTTCCCTCAAAGTTTACAAATCCAATCCCTTACCTATCTTGGGTCTATATCTTCAAGGATTATGGGTTGTTGATCCCCACCCTATCTTGGGACTTAACCTATTGTTTGGATTTAGATTGCCCCTCTTTGGAACATCTCGTTCCTATCTTCTTAAGTATTGATAGTAATAACATGATTTAGACAATAAGTATAATAATTTCTTATGTATTATGAATATATATGAAATTAAGTATGACTGTCATACATATTGTAGTCAATATTAATATTACTATTAATTCTGCATAAGAACATTATCGGGCTTCATACATTAAGCATACTTATTAAGCACATCCCCATGCATACTACCAAGAACGAGGGTGTCATTGCTTGTAACTTCATAACAATTTTGATCTGATCTAATCGATGGTGATGACACTAGATGCTTTGATTCCTTCCCTTTAAATCTGTCAAAGTGAGGGAGTGGTCACACCTCTTCATCATGCATGCCCTTTGGCAAAAGACACACCCTTTCACCATTAGCACCTTTTGAAAGAGTGCAACTCTTCATTATTTATGCCCTTTGAAAGGGACATAACTCTTCATAATCAAATCTACTATTATTTAAATCAGATGTACACTTTCGATTTCCAATTTATACCCCTCACAAATGAGGTTCTTTTCTCCATTTTATATCTCATTGTTGAGGGAGTCACAACTTTTCCTTCTATGTCTTCTAACCATTCATTAACATAATTAAGTTTTAATTAATTATATTTAATTATATTCTTTAATATTTTAATTTAATTTTTAATATTTAAATTTAATTATTATTATTATTTATTATTAAATTCTATTTCAAAGTGGGGACATTACACCTACTGAGGTGGTCCATGTTGCATTGTCTATAGGGATTTGTACTGACTAATTTTGTGGTCACAAGGTTTCTAGGCATCTCCATTTCTTTGTGGTCTCCTTCATTAATAGAGAAAACCTCTTCTCAAGATGGTCCTATAGGTAAAAGGTTGTGAGAAGCGTTTGAAGATCCACTGTTTTGGTGATTGTTCCCTTGGTTGCATCAACTCCAGTTCTAGGTTTTTTTTCAAGAAGATGGTTCAGGGTTCCTTCCTAAACTCCTTTGTTCTGATTATGTGATTTTGTTGGGAGGGGACCCTTGTTTTGGCCAATTAGATGCTCCAACAAACGTGTCTTTTTAGAAAAGGGTCTATCTTTTTTGGTTTGTGTGGTCTTGGTGGTCTCATTGCTTGTGAGTTCCTCTTGTTGGTGCACCTATGTGGCGGTTACATAATGGTTTAGGTCTCTCCCAGTTTTATTTGATCAAAACAAAAGATAAGTATGTTGTGATTCCTATTAAACTTCAACGGCTCCAGGCTAATATTAATAGAAATATTCATGCATATTAGAAAATTTAACCAACTCATTCTTCTCATTTTTAAAGGCTTTCTTTCTACTTACCCTAGTCCATGAACTAGGACCAACTTGCTCAAAGGTCTTCTCTCTTCCACTAATCATCTATTCTTCCCTTACGCGCTTCAAATTCTTTGTGAGGAATGTTGAATCCTAATTTGAATTTTAAATTTGTTGATTGTTTCATAAGATTAGTTTGAACTTCGATTAATCTTACACAATTTTTATTTTCAACCACTGACTGAAATCTAACACACTACATCTCTAATTAGATAAATATGCTATAACCACCATCATCATGACCTCACCAAATTCAATAATATCTTTCTTACATGAGAAAGGTTTGTCATTCCTTAATAAGAGTGAGAATATCGGACAAGGAAGCAAAAGCTTGTAGTCTTTATTTCTGAAAGTGTCCATGCATAAGTGCAAGAACGTTAAGCACCACTTTAAGGTTTACTATCTTAATTTTATTTTTAATGCAAGCATCTTATATCTCCATCAACATTAGTATTCTAACTTTCCATAAAATTACGCATCGAGATGGAACACTTCACTTTGAAACTTAGTCGAGATGGGTCAGCAAGCGAAGAAAAACAATATATTGAAGTCAAAATTGGCGGCTAATTTGTCCGTCTAACGAAATAAAACGATAAACCAAACACCCAACCACCGCCACAAGAGAGAGTCGAATAAATGTATAGATTTTGAAACATGACGATGCAGAGAAATGTTAAGAAAGTTCTTTTAATTTGATGATGATGAATTGAGCCTACTCATATCCCACTTTTGAATGATGTTCATCATTCAGGCCAGTCATGTGAGCTACAACAAGATGGAGTTTGATATATTTTCGAACAACGTAGATTAAAGCTTCCCTGAAGGAATTAGTTTGATATTTTAGTTCCTTATGGACATAAATAGGATAGAAGTTGTGAAGAACACATTCAATTGGGCTTCCTACAATTTGTTCGTACTTCCCCGCTGCCACCCGTAAGGGGATCGATGTTGCCCATATTCACCATGGAAGTAGCAAAATCACTGAAGAAGGTAAACAAGTTGTTGGAATATGTAGTCACCTGAGAGTCAGCAGAACCACCATTAAATAGCTCTTGGTCGGAATGAAGAAGTCCCAGCTGGCTTCTCAAATTTTTGTAGTAATAGTTATCAAAGGTGTTGGGAGTTAGGATATCTAAGGGCGACAAGTTGTCGTCTCCACCACTGAAAGGGCAATTAGCCTGGAGAGAGTTGGCAAATAAACTCAAGATGTTGGTTTCGTTGTATATGTGGCTTCTGAAGTTGGTACAACGAGCTTGACCAATCGTATGAGCACCTAAACATCATTATTCACTCACCTCCATTATGACTCAAAAGAAGACAAAATTAACATCTTCGTATTCATATTGAATGCTTAAAATTACCTGAAAGCACAATCATGTCCCTGGCAGAAAGACCCTTAGCATTGAAAGCTGAGATGAGTCCGGTAAGATTCAGTGTGGGAGCTGGAATATCGTTATTTGCTCCGCTTAGGTTTGCTGTTAATGAGTCTCTCCTTCCCAGCTGTACAGTCCATGATGGTCCTCCCAACTAGCAAGAGGACACACAAAGTGAACTCTTAAGTTTCCAAGGTTTTCCTCAATAGTTATCATCTCTCTCAAACAAGCTGAAATACTATCAACCCATTTCTAACATAAAAAATTAAATTTCTTACTCCAATAATCTGACAAAAAAAACAATCTAAACGCAATATATAAAGGTCCTCTAAATAGTATTGTACCACAATTCACCAAAACTTCATTTGTATTATTTGAACCATAGACATATATTTCTCAAATAAAAACCAATCCTTCGAAAACTTAGGTTAATAAATGACACCCAATAATTCGAGGCCATTAAGGAAATTAAGGTATAGTGGTTACTGCGACCACAGAATCACGAGCAGCAATGGCGAGAATGTCTGCACAAGAAACAACTCCACTGCATATTGCCTCGACTTTTGATTTAATGGTGTCAATCACGTCGAATCCTCTTAAGGAATTGTTATTAGGAACGGCAGTCTTTTCTCCGGTTATGGTCGATGAGTCATCCAACAGCACCGACCCGTCACACCCCTGAGAAACCAGATTAAGCAAGAAATGTTTTAAATGAAGAAAGAATATAAGATAGAGAATGAAGGCGAATTAGATAAAAATGTTAAGGAGAATTGAAATTCTTACGTTAACAAAGCAGTCGTGGAAATGAAGGCGGACCAACGATGCACCCATTCGTTTTTCGTTGGCGACTGCCGCCGTCACCGCATCTCTCACTATCGGCAATAGATATGGACATGTATAACTGTAAAACGTCGAATTGAGTTGCCCATTCACGTTACTCAAACACATTAAAATCCATGCAATACATGCACTCAAAGTATCTCGCCTCATGATTGATTGCTATGCAGCTCAACGTACAAATAAAACTAATTAGACTTCAGAATCGACAATACAGGAAACTTTGGCGTAGAAAGTTTGGGGGAGCATTGTCTATTTATTCTCGCTGAAAAAGTTGATACTTCCTCATAGCTGACACTGATAGATAGCAGCTTCCAAATTTTTTTAGTTTTTTTCCCTCGTTGCGGCAGTTTACAAGTAGGGCAGGTAACATAATTGAGCATGCACTAGCCCACACGTTTCTACCACCGCCTATTGCACCCTGCACTAAAGATGTTCAGTTGCTGTAATAGTTCTTTCCTCGATGGATAATCAAGAATTTTAAATTCTTGCTTACGTGGGTTCAATGGCTCTACCCATTCTAAGTTAAACAAAACAAATGGAAACAAAAAAAACCCTTAAACAATTTGGATCTTACTGATATTTTATAGTAATCGTAGTATTCATACTCCTTTATTCACCAATCTCTGTGTGAGCACTTGTTCTCTCTCTTAGTTATAAAATGGTTATGGATGTGATGATCTTTCATTCAATTGGCGTTCCATCATTTAAAACTTGGACATGCGGGATATTATCTTGAAAGTTTCAGCATGCCCGTGTAAAGTATGTTGTGTCGGTTGCTATAAGGAATTGTAATCAAATTTGAACTCCCTACCTGTTTATTCAAATATAGAACTTTTTCATTATCAGTAATGTTGATGCGCAATTTAATATTATTAGTTATAAAAAATGCAACGAACCCGAGATAGGGTCTTCCATCGATGATTAGCTCGTTCAAGGATCTGTCAATGTCTCCACTAGCTCATTGCTTTCTTTAATGGAGGTTGTGCGCTTGACCTGTATCACATTACAGGTTTTGGTAATGGTGAAATTTTCATAACCATCTAAGTGTTATTTAGTATGATTATATATTTATAATTTATATTTTTTAGAGTGGATTTAATCTTTTATTGATATATATTTTTAATAATTTTCTTATCTTTTTCATGTGTTTGGCATTTACATACTTATCTTTGAACTTTTCTCTTATACATTCATTTAATATTTGCATCTTAACATTTCTTCATCTCAACTCGATCTCATTTCATAGGAAAAGTTTGAAATTGAAAAATATAAATTTAAAGTTTTTACCAACATCTATTAGTCTACTAGCCACAATGAGATGACTCTACAGACATTTGTACAGTTAGCTAATATGTTTTGCTATATAAAACTATCTAATGTATTCAAAATCTTTGTTAAAAATATTATAACTTACAAGGAGCACCATTTTAAGAATCTTTTTATTTTGAGCACTAAAATGAACCTAATCCTACATCATCATTCTAGGATATTTACATGATTGAAGAGAGATGCATCTTATCATTAATATAGCTAGAAATTTAGTCCAATAAAAGACCTTCAACTAGGAGAAACTAAACCTTACAATCTCATAATCTCCTCAAAGTATATTTAAATATTATCACCCATTAATAGTGTAAATGCAAGGAAATGGGAAGACAAACAAAATCTTTAGTGGATTTTTTTCTTTTTTTGAAACTACTTAAACTTGAACTTGAATGAACAATTTGAAATTCTCAAACTCAAAATTTGTCATTGAGATTAAAAAAAGAATAACAATCTTTATAATCAAATTTCTAGCAAACTACATTTTTCATGAAATAGTGAAAATTAAAAAGATCAAACTTCTTCAGAACACAAAGGTGGTAATGTTTATACATCAAGATAATATAATACTCCATTAGGCTTGTCAAAGATTTTGTGTTTTATTGTTCATTTCATAAAAATCCTTTAGATGAATGTTAAACTCATATATATATATATATATATATTCATTTTTTATTATTATACTAATTTTTAATTCAGACACATTTTATAAAATAAAATACTAATTGTGCTCCCTCTTGATATTGAGACAAGTAACTAAAACCTATTTTTCTTTTTCCAATGTGTATTATGAACTTTATGAGGTGAAAATGCATTTACTTTTTTAAATTGAGATGAATCAATTGAAAAATAGATCTAGGAAAAGCAACAAATGTATTTTTGTTGTATATGAAGGAATGGCTATAAATTAATTAAATATCAAAACTAATATTTTATATTATAGCAAAGAAACATGGCTAGAAAGATAAGACAAATATTGATATTATAGTGGTGTTATTAGACAATCTTTCCATAAAATATGGTAACAAAGAGGAAGATTGATACATCACAAACTCTCTATCTAATTCAGTACTCGAACTTCAATGTCACAACAAATATCAATTAAAATGTATACGCTACAATATTTAATCAATCTATATGAAATGAATACAAGTTGTCTAATGAGTAAAATTTATGATTTAAAATGCCACCTAACTTTTTGCACAAAGAACAACTAATTATTTAATTTGAATTGATTACATGTTTAAAACTAATGATTCGTCCAAACTTTAATATTCTTAATAAAGAAATGCTAATAATATATGATTTTTTTAATTAATAATAGAATTGAAATGTTAATTATTTTTAGCAATGTTGAGAATATTTAGTTTAGAGAAACTAAAAAGGCTTTTAGCTTAAGACCATCTAAACATGATGAGAAAAAAAAAATTATTGTAAGAAATGTAATTATTGGACAACATTTAGTACGTCTAACCTCACATAACAAATAGAGTGATCCACTAGATGTTAGAATTCGTGAAATGTAAGAATAATTGAAGACAATTAACAATGATTGAATGTATTGCTTTGAAATTGCTTATTGCTTATTGCTTAATTACAATGAAGGATATGACATCCTTATAAAGAAATCTAACTCTAAAGATAGAAACCCTAAATGGTGGAGTCTATAAGATTGACTGAGAGTTTGAAACACAATGCATGAATCAGTCATGTATGCACAAATAGCATAATAGACAAATTAATGGATGAAACTTTCAAAAATCTAAACATAATTTTCTTTTCCTAGTTTGCATTATGCATGGAGATAAATATTAATTAATTAATTTATAATTAATTAATTAACTAAATAATAAACTATTTAGTGAATTAATGTAATTGAGTGAATAATTAATATATAAATTATTTATTCCAATACTAGAGACATTATTATATCAACTATTGCAAATAATCAAATAAAAAAATATCATTTAAAATGAAACAATAAAATTAAGAGAAACACTAACCAAAGTCAATAACAATGAACTATGGATATTGTCTATGATGTTTTTATGAAAGGAATGGCCATAGTTTTGGCTTTAAGAGAATTAATTAAATAAGTATAGAAATAAATGACAATGATAAATCATCTATTGGAAGAGATGTATTAAATTGATAAAGAAGAATAGTGTATTCTAGATTTTGTCACCTTATATTTTTCTTGAAATCATATTTTATTTAGAATTCATTTAGGGTTTGATCTAAATGACTTAGATTGAATCTAGGTTTATGGGTGTTAGAGGGGTTTTGTCAATTCCCTTTAGGTCAAATATCCCAGGATAAAAGTAAACTCATGGTGAAGTTTGAAAGCTTCAACTTAAATGATTACCTTTAACTAGCTCAAATAAAGTCATTTAAAGACAATCTGTCCAAGTCTCTAGTTTATAGCATTAGTTGTTAAAAAGTGGAATGAAAAACTAGGATTTGAGTTCAATTGTGAAGAATGTTGGATGCGTGAATTCAAGTTACATTTAGATTTGGTGGTATTTTCCTTTATATGTTGGATTTATATTTCAAGTTTTTGGGCTCAATATATTTAATTAGGATTTGAGATTATCACAATTTTAGGATAACAAGGAGACAAAGTGAACATCCAAGCAACCTAACTAGTTAAGTGGGTTATTTGGCCTGTTAGCCCACAAATATACTCAATCTTGATCATAAATGGTATTTGTTCATGATCTTAAATAATTGACCACTATTGATACTCAATATTACCTTAAGACACAATAAGAAAGAACACATGAAATTCTAGTCTACTTTAAAAGTACAATGTGATTGAATTCCCAAGGTAACTATTTATTGTTGTATAATAAGTATAAGTGTCCAAAATGTTCCAAATACTAGGGTGATATAAGGTTCAACTAAGACATTATCTATATACAAAATTTATGTGAGACACAAATCCACAAAATTAGGAAGCATATAATGTGTGATCAAGGTAAAATCCCTTCTCAATTCACTCCATCCTCTTGAATGATAGATTCAATATTGTATTTCATAATCAGTACTGTCAAAGGCAAACATACTAATGAATGAAAACCTCACTTAACAACATGCCTAAAAATAATGCCACTTACCGAAAAGTAAATATTTTTTATTTTCAAGATATTTCTAAGACATGTGAAGAGAATAAACATGGTTTAATTTATAAAGATACAACACAAACAAAAAGGAAAAAATAAAACTTTTTTGGTCACTAAGATCACTTAAGCCTTTGAAAGTATATGAAGTTTTACTTGAATGAAGAAAGAAAAAATATATGAACAAATCTTAATTACCTTATTAAAATATTAGATCTATGGTTAAGTTAAGGAAATTAATATTTACCACTTGAACACCACATATTAATAGTTTAAGGTAGATTAATGATTAAAAAATTGATCACGCTAAAAATAGTATTAGGATAATAGATGGACATGAACACAATAAAAATTAACTTGGATTTGTTTAATATAGTAAATAAAGATTTTGAAAAGCAATGAAATATAAAATTCTTATAAAAATAATAGAAAAGATTAAACACAAATAAATTTTTTTTAATCTATAAGTACAAAATTAGTTACATGGGAGTTTTGAAATACACCATAGAGACACTAAGAATAATGTTGAAATGCACATAATAGAAATATAAAATATAAATGCCAAAATAACTAAAAAATGCTAAAACATAGATGAAAAATGTTGAATTATACTAATTAAAGATATTAAAAATAGTAATGCTAAAAATGCAAGATAAGTGCTAAAACATTTATAGAGGTACTTTGAACTAGAATGTAAATGTTATAAGACCTAGAATAGCAAGGAAATACAAAGAAATCATATGAAATCTAAGTGAAATTGGGTTAGTGGAAATAAATTTTGCAATATATATGGTTAGAAGATAAAGGATTTCAAAGATCCAACAAATAAAAGATGTGGACCAAAATATTATTTAGAACCTTAAAAAAATGATGGTTAAGATGGATGTTACTATGAATGATGTCTAAAAAGGATAAATATACAACAAAGGATGTTAGAGAAGATAAAAGAATAAAGATGTTGAAATATTCAAATAGGAAATAAAAATATTGAATATAAATGAAAAATCTAAATATAATGTGCAAGTACTAAAAATATAAATATGAAACATTAGGTTAGGACCAAACAACAAATAAAAACTCATACAAAAATAGTTATTTGAAATATTGTAAAGATATGATTAATTAAATATAAGATAAAATTAGGAAACAATACTAGAAGATGAAACTTAAAAATCTTATTTGACAAAAGGACCAAACATGGACTAAATGATCCAAAATCCCCACAACAAAACTAGTTAGTGACATCATGATAAGTTCCCAAAATATGAAAATATTACAAAAAAATGAGCGATAAAACATATCATCTACAAAACTGAAAAGATAATTTTATGTAAAAAAATACTAAAAGGTAAACACAAATTCTAATGATACAAACTACATAGAGAGTTAGAAATGTTGTTTCTACAATGCAAATATTTAATTTGATTGTGTAAACACTAGAATATAGAGTGGATACTATTGGGACACTATAAATTTTAGAGAATTTATTTTTATTTGATCCCTAGCGTTGTTCCTTCCCCTTTGGTACTTGTTAAGCCATGGGCCTTGATATGTATATACTTTTAGTTTTAATTCTCTGATTCCCTTAGCTCTCATATTTTGATACTTACATGAAATCTCAAACCTCATTCTAAAATTGAAACCTCATCTTCAAAGTCCTCTTTTCCTTCCTATCCCCACTTCCCATAATATTGTATTTGCTCTCTATTACTAAAACCGATATCCTAAAATAAAATTAAAACATGGAATCTTTTAGTTATAAGTTTTAGTTTCCTCCAAATGTTTGAAACCCGCTAGTTTCTCCTTTCTAACCTTTTAAGATTAGATTCCTAAAACACACTCAAATTTTAAAATCTATAGATTCCTATTCTAAGTTTTCTTTACCCCAACCCTTGACTTGTTGTTCTCCTTGTGGATATTCAAACCTAAAACATTTTACTTTAGCTTCCAATTTCCATTTTGACCCTGACCTCTACATTTTGACTAGGAAATGGTACCTAAGGTTTCCAAGTATTTGTTTCCTCCCCAACGCCAAACTTCGTGTTGTTGTAGTGTGTTCTACTTGGAAATTTGTGTCGTCCAATAAAGTTGCCAACACCCACAAACTGATGATTCACCTCCTCTAACATCAAATCGTCCCTCAAATGGCCTTCAAATGCCTTGTTCTATGCATGGATCATGCCCTTGACTAAAAAAGCACTGTGTATTTTTGGAAAGACTAATAGTCAATTGCGACTTTCGACACTAATTTCTAGTGCCTAATATCGGTTCTATGAACTGAAATAATCAATAGATGTCTATTGTTTTTCGTAGGTATCATTTGCCTCAGAGAGATCGCCCACATGTGGGTCGACCCTCTCACTAATGGACACCGACATGGTAAAAAAAAGCATGCAAATCGTGTTCTTAAAAAGTAACTCACACAAAATGCTGACCAACAAACTGAACCAATCTCGTGCTGATATAATGTAAAAATCGACAAGATCAATTGTATGGACGTTGGATGATTGGATTGACTCACTAGGGAGACAAAAATAATTAGTCAACTAAATTTAGTGGATCCTAAAAGTAGGTGATCCTAAGGATAGACATGTAACCAATAAATTAAGATTAAGATTAGGCTAAAAATAGCATGAGGCTAAATATGGTACACTCCTAAGGTCGTCTAATTCTACACTAAATTAATAAAAAGTATTTTTTTTAATTTTCTATACGTAAAATTAGCTACTAAGATTTGAATTTGATGGTCAACTTTATTTATCAAACAATTTTTTGTGATGATTATTTATTTAAAATTATTTTCAAATATTGAAGTGTATTTAATTTTTTTAAATATATAAATTTATATGTAAAAGTATTACAAAAATTGAAAAGGTCTTTTTTGTGTCAAATTTTTTAAAATTAGATTTTAAGTTTACAAATTTCACCATTAAAATTGACATCAACCTTTAAAATCAATGTCGCATATTATAAAAGTATAAAAGAGTCTTAGTTTGTTTGTTAACAAATGCATTGTACTTGAAATTCTATAGTTAAAAAAATACATTAGAGTTGCGACATTAAAAGTATCCATAAAAAATCAAGGTACTAAAAAATATCCATCAAAGTCAAGTCATTAAAAAGATAATATTAATGTATGAGAAATATTTTTTATATTTAATCACACATATAATCATTTGTAATGCCTAAATTTAATGGCGAACCTTATTTGTCAAGCAAAATTTTTGTGTTGATTGTTCATTTAGAATTGTTTTGGTTTTATTTTTTAGAAATTAATAGATAAAAATATTAAAAAAATAACTGTAGGGGAAGCATACTAGTAGCTATTATAGCTAACTTTGCACACCAATAGATCTTAAATGGTACTTCAGATTTTGAGGATTTTGTTCTGGTTGTCTCTGTATGTGAATAAATTGCTTATAGCTATTGTTCTGGTTTCTGGTTAGTAACGACACGCAATGTGAGATTCATTATGTGTGCAATGGGTCAAAAAGTGGTCGTGCACTACAACCACCTCAAAAATGGCCAATGCTTATGCACAAATACCCCTATAGTTGTGTGATATGGGTATCAATAAAGTTTCACAACTCCTACAATCGAAATCCAAAAATTCTAACTATTCGGAGTAAAGTGGACAGCTATTGGTACATGTGAGAATTATTAATGAATATTTAGTTATCATTTTTTCGGTTTCTTTAAAATTAGTAATGAAGAAGCTCTTTTATTCAATAGTAAAACACTTTTGACAACTAACAAGAAGGTAAATTTATTGATTGCATAACCATTTCATAAACAAGGAGTGATCGCTAATTAGAACATACTCCCCTATTCTTCAAATTTTAAATTATATTTTACAATAAAAACAATTAAAATATACTGCCATTAATCTTAAAAAATTAAGAAATAAAAAAAATGAACACATAAAAGAACTCAGCTAAAAAGACTAAACAACTAGCTTACAAATTACAAGACAAAATAATAACCATTACAACCAAGTAAAAAACAATTGATAGTAAAAATAGGCCCAAATTCCAAACAATGAGGCTACATCATAGGCACCTTTAGTTAACTGGTACAACGCATGCATATCCACCGTCCGCCAAAAAAAAAAGTATAGAAATCAATCAATATTCGTAAGCCTAATAGGCCTTGAGGTGAAGAGAATGTAGGTTGTACTGTAGGCATAAACTTTCTACCATTTCTCTAGCGAACAGAATATTTCACTCCCAAACTTTATCCATTTTAATAGCATATAAATATATTTCTTTGTTAAGCTTGGGAGTGATAATGATTGACGGTAAGTTCCATCCTTTGCTTTTGCTTTAGAGAAGATTTCTTTTAATTACGAGCCGACATAATCTTCTTTTTTCCTTGCCGTTTAATTACCGCCTAAATTGAAAACATTCTCGAAATTCAACATGTGCAACCAGCACGTATCCATCGCCGACAATAGATATTAAAGCTATTCGAAGGGGGATAAATATAGATATTACCTATACTAACATTATACTTTTAATGTAAATATATAAAAATATAAATATAAAACTGATATAAATAATTTGAAAATAATAAATTGAATTTTAATAAACAAAACTAAAATATTTACCAATTAAATGATATTTATTCGATTACAATTTAAATCTAATCAATATAATTTTTACAGAATAGTTTATATTATTCCATCTCTAATATCATACATTAAATATCCAAATAACCATTGCACATCGTATACATTGATTATTGTAATAATTTATAAATACCTTTAATTCTACATAGACTAAAATAGACGCATCTTTTTCTGGACCAAGAGTTTACAATAACGTAATGATTTATTTAATACTAAATGCACTGATCGATCTTGACTGAAAGATTGAGCTATATCTGTCTTATCTTATGCTGTTGCAGTTCTCTTGTATCTTCTGAATTTTCTTATTCCAATATAAAATACTTCGCTTTCAATTACGTCCAAAAAGTGTGTGAAATTTGAAAGATTGCTCAACATTATGCACCACCGACAATATAAATTATTAATCAGGTGACCCCACTTTGTATAATAATATAATTTTTTCTACGTGGTTTCACCAACTGAATAAATTAATGAGGGCCAGAATCGAGATTCTCCCTTCCAAAAGGTTCGATCAATTTTTTAAATCAGTGGTCCATAGTAGTGGGTGTAAATTAATCATTTATCTAGAGTCTTAATATTGACTCACATTTTTGAACATACAGGATATCACTTAATATTTGTAGATTCATAGTAAACGACCATAATAAAAGTTTAAAAAATAATTCCACCTGAGCGTAAGTGTCGTATGGCGTGGAGGCACCGAAAAAATAGGTCATATAAACTTTTCCACCTAAGAGGCCATCTGCTTAAAGCAGTCCCAAATTTTTTAACAAAATAAAAAACGATCTCATTCAATATTTTAAAATAATATTAGATTTGAGAATAATATACATTTTTTAAACAAAATAAATATTCCTTCTAGGATCCAAGTTGAGCTATAATGCAAATATTGGGAATCTATGGGAGATACATCACTAATTGATGTCTCAATGCTAGTGGATGAGTATGCTTATTTTTTATTTTGAGAAATTTCTAATGGGAAATTCTTGGGAGCAAGTTTGTTGTGTGTAGCTATTGCAAAATTGATCAAGGAAAAGCATTCTTTGTGGTAGCTTTCTAATTTTCAAAGGCAAGGCATAATTTTTTGACATGTGGACTATGAATGAATAAGGGCTCTTATTTATTTTTGCATATATGGTCACCAAATTTTAATCCCAAAAAACACAACCCCTCAAATGGCTTGGTACTCTAGTTATGCCACTCGATTGTCTCTAAAGGGTCATCTGTTACCTTTAGAGTATCCAATATTGCTTCATGATCAACATTACTAACCATCCAAGGCAAATGTAGCCTACATTGGACTTCAACTCGTTATCCGTGGAGGGAATAAAAAGGTGTGGCTTGAAAGTGATTCACTAAATATTATCAATTGTTTGATCAAAAGGACGACTCCCAATTGGACTATCAAACATTTAATTCAAGACTACTTTGTAATGATTTCCAAGTTGGAAGATATCCACATAACCCATTTTTTTCGAGAAGGAAATATGCCTATAGATTACGTGGCTAATTTAGGAGTGGGTTATGATAGAATTAAGTGGTGGATGGCAGGGGAAATATTCCCAATACACTTGTGTGAACTGACACAAAGAGATGTGGAAAATCTTGCTCACTCCCAACGGGTGAATATTAATGATGATTCTGTGCCAAATGAGTAAAGTCATTTTTTGTAATAAATGGAATCGAAACAAAGATTGGGCTTCCAGAGTGTTCTTAGACGCCTGGTTTTGTGTTGCCTAGTTTAGGTTTGGAATTAAAACTGTGAACCTCCAAATTTGCAAGGGCAATTTTAATCTAGGGGGAGATAAAAACAAAATGGAGTCGTCTTCATGCCAAAAATGGGAACAAAATAAGGAGTTATGGACTGAAATATTGGATGGTGGTCTTGCGCCTTACCTCATGAAATTGCATGGTCAAGATCCCAGGAAGACATATGAGTTTGTGAAGGGGTGGAGTAACAACATTCTTAGTTCTTTCGAAGCTGAATTCAGAGTTGATGAGGCCTTCATAGCTGAAATTATTGGTCAACAAATGGAAGGGAAAAAGTTCCATAGAGAGCGGAAGGCATCGGAAGAAGCTCTATTTGTGTTCTTCGACAAATAGAGCAAAAGGGATAGGGTGAGGAAAATGGCAAATGGGGGCTACAATAGAAAGGATCTCTTAAGTCTCTGGGCGGATGTGGCTGAGGTTATAATGAAGTACGTCACTCTACATGGCCGTTATCCTAGTATTTTTCATATTAATTCACCATTTTAAATCATTTTAGGCATGATAGGAAAATTTCTTTGTCTTTTTATTTACTCTCTTCCTTGGAGCATAGCCTCTCAAATCATGCCGAAAACAGTGAAAACCCTATATTACATGAGGGACTGATTCTCCTTATCATGGAACATGCCAAAGCGCATGAGGTCAAACCCTCCCCTATCCAAAAGATTGATAACAATCCTATTTCCTCAGACAACTCTGTTTATCAAGTGGTGTCAGACACTAAAATTGATAAGAAAGTGTTGGGTGAATTGACCATAGACTGGAAGGACCTTTAGATGTCCAACGACCCAAATTATTGCCCCACGAAAGATAAAGAACTCTAAAAAACTACTTTTTTAATTTTAAATCGTGCAAATAAATACTTTTTAATTTTAAATCTTACAAATAAAATCATTTTTACTTTCCATACTTTCATTATTAGTGGTCCCACTCAAGTACACCCCACCAAGCCATGCCTCACTCAACTATTAGCTTCTTTTCATATTGAGGAATATATTTGAAAAACCATATGGTTAATCTTTTGCCTTCAAATATTTTTATTATTCTTTTAAATACTTAAAAGGTCGAATGTAATTTTCTTCCATTTTAAAAACAAAAAATCCTCCGTAAAAACGATATGTCGAGAGTTCAAAACATTTCAACATTTCGCTAGTAAACCGTTTAATCATGAGGTAGATCGATTCCGTTTCATTTTGATTGTGCTTCATATGAATGATCGTTCATGAACTTATACATCAAACAGTGAGCTATGGACGATAGATGGATAAATATAAATCATGACAGATGCAAATAAATATTTTAATGCTGGCTGACATTACATAACTCCTAAAGAGTGCCCTTTATTGACTAAAGACACACTGCTCTCATCACCTGCTTTACGTGAATTTCTGGAATACTTGCCACAACTCATAATATTTTATTCTCCCATCAAAGCCCCAATAATGCGGAATGGTATTTTCCTCATAACTACCATTCCCGGTGTACGCTGTCAAACTTTATGTAGTCCAGAATAATCCCGACCTTGATTTGATAACTTTATTCACTGAAGAACAATGAAATATTACAACGACAAACAGTAGCTGAATGAAAGATATGTATATGATGCTCAATTGGGCTTCCTACAGTTGGTTCGGACTTCTCCACTGCTACCAGTGAGAGGGCTTATATTTCCCATATTCACCATGGCAGCTGCAAAATCACTGAAGAATGTTGTCTGGTTGTTAGCGTAGGTAGTAACCTGAGAGTCAGCTGATCCATTATTAAAAAGCTCCTGATCTGAGTGAAGAAGACCTTGTTGACTCATAAGATTTGTGTAGTAGTCGATATCAAAGGTCGTGGGAGTTTGTACATCTAAGGGCGAAAGATTATCATCTCCACCGCTGAAAGGGCAGTTAGCCTGCACA
Source organism: Cryptomeria japonica (assembly GCF_030272615.1). Taxonomy (NCBI): domain Eukaryota; kingdom Viridiplantae; phylum Streptophyta; class Pinopsida; order Cupressales; family Cupressaceae; genus Cryptomeria; species Cryptomeria japonica. The sequence goes on along the minus strand of NC_081407.1, from coordinate 252,352,682 downwards.
GAAGTGGCGAATGTGCTGTTGATGTTGGTTTCATTGTAGATGTGAGTTCTGAAAGTGGTGCACCGCGCTTGACCAATTGTATGAGCACCTAAACATCATTAAACACTCAAACTTCATTAAACCTAATTTCTAAATGGAAGTTAAGCTAAGAAACTTAATTCTTGTATCCAATGCTTAGAACTACCTGAAAGGGCAATCATGTCCTGGGTAGAAAGACCCTTTCCAATAAATGATGAGTTGAGTCCGCTGAGGTTCAATGTCGGGGCTGGAATGTTGCTGTTTGCATCACTTAGGCTTGCATTTAACGAGTCCCTCCTCCCTAGCAGCACTGTCCATGTTGGCCCTCCCAACTGTCAATCGCAAACAACAATTTTTAAAATTAATTCCTCGTATAAACTACAATACATTTTAACATGATCGATGATACTACACGATGCGTCCTCCGGTACCATTTGATCTAGGAAAAAGTGGATCTTAAACCCTCATGCTTATCACAAGAAACTTTAACCAATTGAACCAAACCCCAGCCCTCCCACGTTGATAAATAAAATGCAAATACAGAGTTTCTTAAGAGAACAGTAGTTACCGCGACCACAGAATCACGAGCAGCAAGGGCGAGAATGTCTGCACAAGACACTACTCCACTGCAGATTGCTTCAACTTGGGATTTGATGGTATCGATCACGTCGAATCCTCTTACAGAATTGTTGTTTGGCCCAGCGGTTTTCTCTCCGGTTATGTTCACCGAGTCGTCCAGCAGTATGGATCCGTCGCAGCCCTGCAAAAGCAAATTAGCAATTGAAAATGGTCTCGACTCAAGTTAAATTGAGAGCGACCAAACGAAGTAAAAGTGAGCGCGCCCTTGGAGAGCTGAATATGTTACGTTAACAAAGCAGTCGTGGAAGTGAAGACGGAGTAAAGAAGCGCCCATTCTTGATTCATTGGCGACTGCAGCTTGCACCGCAGCTTGGACTGTCGACGATACATTTGGACAGGTAGTACCGTAAAAGGTCGAATTGAGCTGCCCCTTCACTTTACTCAAACTCAACAACAATATCCATGCAATACATGCAATCAGGCTACGTGCCGTCATCATTGCTTGCTCTGCAGCAAAAGAAATATATCCCACAAATTAAATTGATCAGTCGACAGTGAAGAGCTTGGAGAAGTCTTGGTTTCTTATAGTCGCACTCGCTGAAGAGGCCAATACCTCTTTAATGTTGAGATTGTCATTGAAATCGATCGATCTAAAGCTGGGACCTTGTGCCTACTACGCATTTGACTAATGTGACAGGGTAGGTAACTAGATTCCACATGTGGTGGCCCTCACGTATCGACAGCCGCCCACAGTTATGGACTTCGTAATAATGTTAATATATTAAGTCATAGTTGTAATAATGTAAATCCCGTAAGAATACTTATTAAGAAAGCAGGGACAGCTTGAACGGCTCATTATTTCCTCCAGTAGGGTGTACGCCAGCCTACCCAAGTGAGAGAAATATAAAAATTTTGCTTCTTTGTTTGGACGTTTTCGCATGTTCTACTGAGCTTATGCCCCGTTAGTACCTAAAATCTTTGGAGTGATCCGTAATTTGTCTTTTCGTCTGTAGTAATTTGCCGAACCTAGCGGTCCGTGTGTCAAGGAGGATACTGAATGGAAGAACGTTCGGTGGTTTAGTCTAAATTCCTCTGTGAATGAGTGAAATTCACTCGAGAGGCTCAAATAAACACATCGTCACACGTAATAGGCCAGCTGTCGAAAGAAAATTTGTTTATATTTTCAGTTTTATGTATCGTTTCGGTATTATGGATGTTATTAATTATTATTTTTTTTCATTCAATTCTGTGATCACTTTCATAGTCAATTGCACGTATAGAACATGAGTTTTGCTTGATGTTGTTTGAACTAAAGAAATCTAACATTTTGTTTAATTTTGAAACAAATATATGTTATGAGCATTGTAATTTATTTTAATGAAAATGTCTTAACTAATATTTAAAAAAGATAATAGTACACATATTTTTTTAATGGGTGCGTGGTAAAAAGTCTTAGCATTAATGTTTAAATGAGATAGAATCTGAAATAAAGATGAAAAACATTAAAACAAGGGGTAAGTCCATACAATTTTTAAACAACTAGTGTATTCCTAGTAGAGGGAGTATCTTAACTATCAAGCTTTTCCCTAGACAATTCTAAGGACAACATCATCAATAGGCTTTCAAGGAGTATCTTCCAATTGAGCCAAAACTAGGGATATAGCTAGTGCTAAGTAAGGAATCTTGTTAAAGCAAAGCTACCTAGTATACCAATCACAAGTGGACATAAAGGATTGTTGAGAGGACCAGAACCAAGATTCACAAGCTATTTAATCTTTGGAATCTTGAGGCTAAGAGCGATGGGACTAGGATCCTTTCTCATGTTTGGGAGATTGGATGCAACCATGCCTATACCCTCAAGAAGGAGAAGGGTGGGGGTGGACTTTGGCAACAATGCAAGGAGCATGATCCAATTGATCTAGTAGATCTGAAGGTGGACAATTTCAAATGCAATTTTTTGAGCTTGCACTTGAGTTTGCACCAAAGCATTAGAATAAATTATACCAAGTTAGTGTACATAGAAAAGTGTTGGCTTTTAGAACAACATGTAAAAGTAGATGTATTTCTATCATTCTAGATATTAAAGAGAAGTTCAACCTTGAAAGCAAGCCAAATTTGGGTATATTTGAAAGGAAGGCAAGTTTGGTGTCTTAGCAAAACAACATGCCAACAAAATGGAGCAAGCTAAAAAGGCCTATAAAAGTCATGTATCTAATGTTAAGCTTCTTGAGTTTTACAACAAAACCAAAAGAGGTGTTTTCAATTCTCAAATCACCCACAAAATGGACAATGTGGATTAAGAACACCAAATCAAAGTAAATGAGCACCAATAGGGAGACCTTGACATGGGTTCCCTGGTATGGTTTGGTTTGTCTTAGAAGCCCATTCTATGTCTAACTCAATGGAGGTCAGTTCATTGAAAAGAAGAATAATTGGTCCTCTCCTCCCTCAATGGAATCAGTGGACAACAATCCCCATGGCTACTGGAATGACCTTTTTTATAGTGGATGGTTCATTCCGATGAATGAGGTTTCAGTTGAACATACAAAAAAAGGCAATTGCCTTAATGTCAAAGACCCCTTGTTGAATTGTTCTCTAGCTAAGATGGAGAACTCTTTGGTGGTTAAGTTTTTGGGCAAGAAATTGAAGATTGCCATGGTGCTTTAGTGGACAACAACTAAGTGGACTTTAAAGGGTTGCCTTTTTGTCTTTGCTCTTCCCAAAGGTATATTTTGTTTCTATTTCTCTCTCATAGATGACTTTTGACACATTTTCTCCTTTGGGCCCTAGTTTTTCAATAAGCAACAACTTCTTCTTTGTAAGTGGTGCTCAGGCTTGGACCCTAAGGTTCATCTAGCTGGGTCTATTCCTGCTTGGGCTAGCTTCCCTGGGCTTCCTTTGGAATATTGGGATGAAGAGATTATTGCAAGCATTGCGAACTCCTTTGGACAGTTTTTCTTATTCAATGTTTTCACTAAATAAAGATCTAGATTGGTGTTTGTGTAATTTTGTGCTTCTGTTTTACCTGGCATGCCCTTACCTTTGTCGATTGATTTGAAGTCTCAACTTGTCTCATGGTCAGAGTCAATTGAGTATGAAAACTCAACCCCCTTTTTCCGTCTTTGTTCTTTGACAAACCAACTCAGTATTCACTGCTAGAAAAGTGGTCGTAAAGGCACGTCTTGTAGAGAAAAATGTAAGGGTCCATTTGTTTTAAACTTGGCAGGTACTGCTGGTTCTAGCTCTGCTCTTACAGAAATCGGTTGGAAAATAGTTGCTTTTGATGATGCAGCTTTGTTGAAGTTGCTGAATGAGGAGTCTTTGCTCTCGCTATCGAGTAGTCAGAATGTTGTCCCCCCTCCAATTGGGTGACAAATTCTCTTCTTGAAGTTTTGTTGGCGGTTGTGCTCTCTCTAAAAAATTCCCCAGACGTGGTTGTTTATCCTCCAACTGCTATTGGGCCTAAGGTCTTTGGACCGCTCCCATATTCTGGATATTGTCCCCTTCGTGGTACCAAATTTTCTGAAGGGGCTCCCCCCTTGATGAGCCCCTTCGAAGTATCTCCTCAGGTGGTCACTCCTCTTCATAGGAGTGGGGTCCCCCCCTTGTCATTGGATAAAGAAGGCTAGGTTTGTGGTATGGTGGTTGGTTCCCCTCGTACACAATCCCATGATAAGTCTAACTCTAACAATCTATCTCTCAGATGTTTGAAGATCTCCCCTTCGTCCCATCCTCTGTTTACCAAAAGTGCTAAAAATTCTACTGATATGGGCAAGGATTCTAATATGGGTAGGAAGTTGGCGAGGGAGTTGAGGCATTCTAATACTTGTAGAGATGAGGCTAATCGCACCCAAAGTACTATAGAGCAGCGTAGCTCCTGGAAACTAAATAAATGATTATACTTTCTTGAAACATCCAAGGACTAAATGGTTCCCACAAGCAAATTTTAGTTAGAAATTTGGTGAAAGATTCGAAACTAGACATTTTGCTTCTTCACGAAGCTAAAATGAGTTTTCATGTCTTCTATAAGGTGTGCATCTTCATTTGTCCTTTTTCCAATTCCATAGCAATGAGCATTGATGGTGCCTTTGGTGGATTGGAAACTATGTGGAAGCCCAACATTCTTAATGTGATCCTTAGGTGTCAATAAAAATTTACCAAAGTATCTCCTTTATGTATGGTATGTCTAATTTGGAGTGGACCCTTGCCAATGTCTATGTGCCTAATAATCTTGTCTTTAGAAGGAATTTTGTGATCTTCTCCTTGATTTGTGGGGGAATTTTTTGAACTCTAACTAGTTTCTCATGGGAGACTTCAATACTCCCCTTTATCCCTGTGAAAAATGGGAGGTTCTTTTGACTTCTCTATCAACATGTTAGATATTCATGATTTCTTATCCACGAGTAAGTTGGTTTATTTGGATTTGGAGGGCAAGTGCTTTACCTAGTCCAACCTCTATACAAGTGATAATTTTATTCAAATTAGGCTTGATAGATGCATGCTTTCAACCTGTTGGGATATTTTAAAATAGTGCCATCTCTCTTCTGAAATCTATTTTGGTTCAGATCATTTCCCTATTTTTTTTGTTGGGATTTGGCTAGACCTACCTAGCTCTTCCCATTTTATTTTGAACTTATGTGGTGTGACCACCCCAACTTTAAAGATTAGATAGCTCAATGGTAGAATACATATAGTAGGAGAAAAAATATGTTTAGTGTAGTGTGCAAGCTCAAACTTTTAAAGAAGAATATAAGAAGTTGGACTAAATCCTATTTTGATAATATATTTGCCTAGAAGAATGATGTTAAGGCCTAGATTCAATATCTAAAACTAGATATGGACTTCTTTGGTGTAACTCCTAAGAGGGTCAAGGAGGAAAAATGCCTTCTTGTTGATCTTCAAAATATTTTTTTGAAAGAGGAATTATTTTGGAAACATAGATCCCATATCTAATGGGTGAAAGGTGATAGAAATACTACATTTCCACCAATTTACTATTCATCATAAGAATAGGAACAACGTTAAGGAGATGATTAGTTAGGATGGCTCTCTAATCACAAAAGAGGAATATATTCAAAGTGAAGCAATCAATTACTTCAAACCATGATGAACCCACTGCCCTCCTTGGACCGTAGGGTTGATAATATCTCAGAGGATTTCCTCAAGGTTATCCCTACTTTGGTTACCTTGATAGATAATAGGAATTTGATTCATATTTTTTTGAAGAGGGCATTAAGGAGGTAGTGTTCTCCATGGGTTTGTTTAAATCCCCGAGGCTAGATGGTTTTCCACCCTATTTCTAGGAATATTGGGACATTGTGGGTTAGAGTGTCATCTTGGCCACTCAAGAGTTTTTATCCTCAACAAATATTCTAAGTGAGATTAATAACATGTATGTTGTGTTAATTCCAAAGAAGAATGGGGTAAAAAAATGATAAAATTCAAGCCAATAAGTCTTTGTAATATCCTTTACAACACTTTTTCTAAAATTTTAATCAATAGAATTAAGCCTCTTCTTAGCAAGTTAATTCATGTTCATCAAAATGGTTTGTTCCTAGTTGACAATTTTTTTATTCTATTCTTGTGGTTCATGAATCCCTCCACTCCATGGAGAAGAGTAAAAAAGAGAACATGCTCAACTAGATATCCCAAAAGTGTATGACAAGGTTTGTTATCCTTTCCTTTCTAAGGTCCTTAGTAGGTTTTGGTTTGAAGGTAAGTTTTTAAATACGGTAGAGGTGTTTTTCCACTCTATACCATCCTAAAATTGCACCCTTGTACAATTTTGACCATATTGTGTGTTAGGTCCCGGAGACAACTGAGAGGGGGGGGGGGGTGAATCAGTTGTCTAATAAATTCAAACCAAAAACCAGTTAACCAACTTAATGCTTAATACCGGTAAACCAGTTAAGTGTGCCGGTAGACAGTGTTAACAATAAATTGCTATATCGGTAAAGATTAATGCATGAAACATAAACATAGAGTCATCCACAACACATAACACCAATATTTTGTACGTGGAAACCCTGTAAGGGGAAAACCCATGGTGGGAAACCTTACCCACAATCAGATGATACTACTGCAGATAGTAAGTGTACATAAATAGGGTCTTCACATGCAGAAAGGCCAATAGCCTAGAGCTCACTGCTCAATCACAAAATGGGAGTCACACTGACTATAGTTGGATGGTTAAATCCAATAAGAATGTACTGCACAAAATAGCATCTTCATATGCTAGATTCAGTACTGGTGTAATGCTGATATGCTTCTACAAAAACCTAGCTTCACCTTCAAATGATGTCTTCATGTATACCTCTGCTTAATCTCGCATATACCTTCACACAATTCTTTTTTGCATTCCACACTTTGATCTTACAAATAAGATCTTACATTTATACCATAACCTAAGACCAATTTTAGTAGGTCGGCTCTACAAGATATTACAATAAAAACATTTTACATACAATATAATATCCGATGCAATAACTGATTAAACATGTCGGCTTAATGCATTTACATCAATAATAAATCATCTCCATAGCGTGCCATGCTGATCTGGAAAAGATAAACCTACCGGTGTAACCCTAGATAACCTTGGACCTATTTGTCGGTAAAAGCAAATATGTAAATATGAATATACCAAAGATCAATTCTTCAAAACAAAGTGTCTACACGATGTCTTCGACATTACCAAGTGTCTTCCATATCATTCCAAATTCCAATGAACATTATATCCTACCGGTGAACCATATACTAGTAACTGTGCAATAGTTACTTGCTTGCCGGTGAATGTTGCTGGATCTCCAAAGTGCTAGTTTTCAGTAGGTGTTGACATCAATGACAAAACCATACCAAAATACCAACATTGTGTCCCTACATTAGTGTTTGCTCCCCAAGGTCTGATTGGGGCCTGATTCTGCCCATATCACTCAAGAATGACTATATTTATTACTTTTTCTCTGGTCCTAATTTGGAAAGGCGCCACGCTCAGGTCCTCCCTATTTTGGGCCCCTTTCAAACCCTTTTCCCTATTTAAAAAATGAGCAGGATTCCTAGCTCCATGTTAGCTTATGTTGGAAAATTAATTAGTTTTTCGATGGGAAAGGATAAAAGAAGGCTTTCCCCTCTCATTTGGAGGGGAATCTAATAACAAGAATACATTATACACACATTAGATCAAGCATTCAAGAAATTGAACGAGTAATCAGTCTTCCTCCAGCCTTGGAGCAACAACAAAGTAAAGATTCAAGCATTGAAGTGGACATTCACATCCTATTTTATCAAAGAATTCATGAAACCCTAATATCATGTCGAGACAAACAAAACTTCACAAGGAGGTATATCATTTGGTTCTTATTCATTATTCAACATCTCCCTCAAATGGACAATCTTAGTTTACAACAATTCAGTTATGTTTTATCTCTATTTCATGGTTAATTCCAAAATAGGGGTTTGACTTAGGCAAGCCCTTATTCCCAACCTATTTCCCTTTCTTTATGTGTGTAGGAAAGAGGTACAAAGCTGCAATCTTTAGAATAGGCATTATTTGTAGAGACAAATCAACCCTCTTCGGTGCGTGAAAAGTTACGAGGATAAGAGTGATAGGTGCTCCAGTCTCGACATTTTTGGAGCATTTTTTGGAGATCTGGTCTGAATCCATATATACTTCTCAGATCTAGGCATGTGTCTTAGTCCCGTAGCTGTAGCTCACTATTTCTGTATTTTTACATTCATTTTCAACACCTATCTCTAGTTTTAGCATTTCAACTCACAAAAGAGGGTAAACAAATTCACATCCCCTTGAATCCAATAAATATTTAGTTCTTATCATTATTAGTTTGTGATTGAATCTAATGGATTCACCCCTATTTTGAATGTAATGATGAATTAATGGTTTTCATACATCTAATGGTGAAAACCCTAATTTTCCACCCATTACACACTTGTCCATGCTCTCAATATTAGTTGATGTCATCCCTTAAGGTTATTTTTCATCTTCTCGAGGCCTCATACAGGGAGACCCTTTATCTCACTATCTCTTAATTCTTATGGTTGATGTTTTGGGTAAAAATATTGAGATGGGTATCCACCAAGGATCCTTAAAAGGGATCAAACCTTCTTCTTCATGTTTGATTATTTCACATTAATTATTTGTTGATGATACTCTTCTGCTAGGTTCTACATTGGTGGTAGAAGCTAAAGGTTGGATCTCTATCTTATTTGAGTATGTGACTACATTTGGACAAAAAAATCTTCCAACAACTTCCAGAGCATATTTCTTAATTTCTTGATCCTCTTTAATTGTCTTTTCCCTAATCTTATCCAAAGCTTCCCAAAGATATTGTGGTATATCCTTTTTTAAATCTTCTAAAACAACATTAATCTAATGCAATACTGAATTAAATCTTTTCTAATTATTTCCTTATCCTCATCATTAGCCTCGGTATAGGGTAAGTGCACAAAGATGGTGGTAAAAAAGGGGGGTATAAGTGGTCACTTTTTTTCTGAAATCAGGTGAGCCTAAACTTGGAGGCAAAATTTCAAAGTCGTCCACTCAATATATGAAGATAATCAAAGAACAAATATTGTAGTACTCTAAATCTAGTTTCCAAACTACTAAACATTTTCAAAATTGGATAAGATTAAGGGGGTCAAATCCTTCACGCATGAAAAACTGACCCTATTTTTTTCTAAAAAACATAACATAGTGTCTAATGTGCACATCAAAAAAGTGATAATTAGATTTAGTATTTTGAAAAATCCTTTGACAAAAAGATAGTTAAGAGTGAGTACTAGAAGATGTGTATTTTTTTGTAATTTTTTGTTGAGTATTTTTTTTTTAATGATTTTTCCAATCGAGCACATCCTGAAAATTTGGTACCTGTTCGTGCGCGAAGCATAAGTTGCACTAAACAAATCGAAAATACATTTTTTTTTTAAAATTGTAAATAATCACGTGCACTACAATAATATATAAAGTTTTTAAAATTTGGTTAAGTATATCAAAAGTTATTCAAAAAATGGTGCACCTATGCCTGTGAGAACTATGGAGACACTAGTAAAAGAAATTCAATAATAATATGTTATTGTTGTTCAAATTGAAAACAAATTATATGGTTAGAAAGCTCAGAAGATGGGTGAAAATATGGTGGAAATTTTAGAAATACCCACTTTATGAAGTGTAAACCTGATGATGAAAAAGTTGATAAACCAAGTTGATAAAATAAAACACGTCAAAAATGAGAGAAATGGAGGGAAATCAAACTTCCAATCCGTAGCTTTGTCATCCAAGCCTATTTCCAAGCCTAAACAGTCAAAAGCGCGTACGGGGTACTTATGGTTTAAAAAGCGCGTACGGGGTGCTTATAGTGTAATAAGTGCGTACGCGCTTATTTCCCTATAAACAACGCGTACACGCTACTTTTACTATAAACAGTGCATACGTGCTATTGTATAATATGATATTCTATGTATAATATGTGTATATACATATAATATATGTAATATATAATGTGTATAATATGACATTATATATATAATATGTTTATATACATATATTATATGTATATATGTAGTTTATTAAATATATATATACACATGTAAGTGTATCGTCTCTCCCTCTCAAACACATACAAGGTCTCTCTCTCTCTCTCTCTCTCTCTCTCTCTCTCTCTCTCTCCTCTTCTCCCTTCCTCCATACCCCATCCCTTTTTCTCTTCTTCTCTCCCTCCATACCCCACTGCAACTGTGTCTGCACTTCTATAGAAGTAAGTGAATTTATATCTTATCTGCAACTTCCTCTTTGATTTTTATCATGTATCCTCTCCTAAAAAAATTGACTGATGGATTTTTGTGTGTATATTGAATAGGAGGAATAGGGTTTGAAATTGAACCACGGGTGTATTACCGTGACAAACAAGGAAACCTGTAGCAATATTCTTCTCGAATGTGTTTTTAATGAGTAGAGCATATGTGGAAAATAGTGTCAACAAAGCAACATGATAAGTTAGAGTACCTACAGTATGTTTTTCAGAAGAAAACAACAGGTAGGAAGAGAAAGAGGGAGAGTAAGACAGATGATGTCCTGTAGAATGATAGTGGTGGGTATGAGAGAGTTCCCATGTTGTTACACAATGCCTGTCACCTAAAAAAGTTAAAGTTTGTTTTATGCATGGCAGTGGTAGTATATGATGATCATCACTTGTCAAACAACTTGGAATGGTACATACCCATGAAAGAAATCAAGTGTGTAATTCCTATAGTCACAATCGAGATCAGTCTTATAACCTTGCAAATTTAATAGCATCATATGTTTTAGAACTTAGGCAGTACTCTTAGGGTTAGGTCAAGCTCTTACACTTGCTTTTTAGTGAAGCCTCTTGTTCGCTTGGAGTCTCATTGTATGATCTTCTATTCATAACTTTAAATTTAATATATCATTTTATAAGCCCACCATATGACCCCTTAGGTGTCATTAGAGGTCGTATTGTTTCCTAAGAGGTCATATGGTATCCTGTGACCCCTTAAGACCCCTGCTCTTTCCCTCCCCCCTACTCTCCCTCTCTCTGCCTCTCCCTCTCTCTCTCTCTCTCTCTCTTTCTCTCTCTCTCTCTCTCTCTCTCTCTCTCTCTCTCTCTCTCTCTCTCTCTCTCTCTCTCTCTCTCTCTCTCTTTCCTCCCCACTCTTCTCTCCCTCTCTCCCTCCCTATACCTCTCCCTTCCCCCATCCTCTCTCCCTCTCCCCTCCCTCTCTCTCTCCCTCTCCCTTCATACCCCTTCTCTCTCTCTCTCTCTCTCTCTCTCTCTCTCTCTCTCTCTCTCTCTCTCTCTCTCTCTCTCTCTCTCTCTCTCTCTACCTTCCCTCCCCCCTCATCTCTCCCTCTCCCCTCTCCTCTCCCTCCCTCTCCCTTCTCCCTCCCTCTACCTCCCTTCCCCACTCTTCTCTCCCTCTCTCCCTCTCTCCCTCTTTCTCCTTCCCTCTCTCCCTCTCCCACCCCCCTCTCTTCTCTCTCTCTCTCTCTCTCTCTCTCTCTCTCTCTCTCTCTCTCTCTCTCTCTCTCTCCCCTCTTCTCTCCCTCTCTCCCTCTCCCTTCCTCCATACCCCTTCTCTCTCTCTCTCTCTCTCTCTCTCTCTCTCTCTCTCTCTCTCTCTCTCTCTCTCTCTCTCTCTCTCTCTCTCTCTCTCTCTCTCTCTCCCTCCCTCCCTTCCTCTACCTCTCTCTCTCTCTACCTTTTCTATCCCCCTCTCTCTACCTCTTCTCTCCCCCTCCCCCTTCTTCCCTCTCCCTCTCCCACCCCCCTCTTCTCTCTCTCTCTCTCTCTCTTCTCTATGTCTCTGTCTCCCTCCCTCTACCTCTCTCAAGAGTGTGTACGAGGTACTGAAACTATTAGTTCCCTGCCCTACCATAACTTTTTTAAGGATTAGTAGTGCGTACGCGCAACTATAAACCCAGAATGGCAAAAAAGAATACCGTTGGGCTTGTCAACATTTTATGGTCTAACAACACATACACGGTTATTAATGTAGCGCGTACGCGGTTTATAGACATAGTTTTAGTTGCCCAAGAGCCTCAACAGCCTCAAAAGAAGTTTTGGATGTCATTGAAGGTCCCACTGGAACTGTTTCTGCACTTCTATCATTGTTGTATACATAAAAGTAAGTGAATTTTTTGTTTTTGCATGATTTCAAATGATTGAATTGTTGTTTCTATTAGTTTTTTATTTTTGCATGGTTTCAAATGATTGAATTGTGATTGTTTAATAGTTTGATTCCAAAAAATAGTGATAAGATGCATATTTATGGTTATTTATTTATTTTTGAACTTTTCTTTACATATATATGTAATATGATTCTATTTAGGTCAACCAATATCAACCATGGGAAATAACAAGCGAGGAATGATGGAACAACAAGAGGCTCAAAAGGAAAGACAAAGACATCGTATGAAGAAATTGCGTGACATAAGAACAATGGGAGAAGAAGGTATGTCAACCTCACCATCTCAATTCGATTTACCAAATGAATATAATGCACCTAATGCAATTGAAGAAGAAACATTTGATAATTTACCGTTTGAACCTAATGCAATTGAAGAAGAAACATTTGATAATTTATCGTTTGAACCTAATACAATTGAAGAAGATACCGCATTGAATAATCAATTAAATGATGAACATATTACACCTTCTCTACTTGATAAATTGAATGCACATAATGCGCCGATGTTAACACCTCCTAGAATCATTCGTAGGAAACCAAAGTATCTAATTGACATTGATGAGAATATATTGAAGTCAATGCCCAATAAAATGAATGAATGAACTTGTAGGAGAATGGTTAAAAGAATATGGCAAAACTATTTTAAAAACTTAAATCAAACCGCAAGATATCAATTAATTGTTCAAGTGATTAAAAATTTGAATTTTAGAGAGACAATGAAAATTCTAGGCCTAAGATCATCTGAAAGTAACAGTGAAAGAACTATTGTCAGAAATCTATTTGATGCATATCAATCTATTGGTTCAAAATCACGTAGTAAAGATTCTGATGCTACTTGACGTGTCATTACATCAACCATAATGAGCAAGAAATAAAAAAAGATCGTTTGATAAGAAAAACAAGTAAGTCATTAAACATTAGTAGAACAACATTAAGTAAAGCATTAAAGAGGCGAGAACAAATAGAGGAACCTAACAATAATTCTCTTTGGGCATTCTCAGGTAGACTACCATGCAAAGATAAGGTTGTTGTAGATGCACTAAAAACATTAATTGAAAATTTTTGGCATGACAACACAAGAGTATCGCCCAACCAAAGAGATGTTGTTAGAAGACGAATTGGATCTAGAAACCATCAGCCACATGCCAAACACTATTTGGGTAAGACTCAAACTAAATTTTATGAAAGATTCCTTCAAAAGTTTCCTCAAATAAGAATTTCTCAAAGATTTTTTGAAATGGAAAAACCTTTTTATATTAAGATTAATCATGTACGCAACACGTTTTGTTGTAGGATGCATATTGAATTTTCCATTTATTATGATATTTTTTGTCATATTTGTTCTACTTTGCACACTAACGATGTTTTGCAGGAATGTAATATACAAGCACCTCCTAAGTCGGCAAGAGAATTTATTTCAAGTGTGCTATGTAATAGACATGATGATTGCATTTATTATAAGATGCCTTGTTTGGAAGGTTATTGTGCTATATGTGGTGGTTTGAAACGTTTACCAAGATGCATACATTTGGAGAGCACACATGAAATTGGTACGAAACTAGTTTCTTTCAAAAAATACAAGACAGTCACATATGGAGTTAAAGATGGAAAAGATTTGAAGAGATGTGAGCAAGTGAAAAATGATATATGTGTAGCTCAATTTATGAAAATGTTTCAAGAGAAACTAGTTTATGAGTACATAATGCATACACATAGAGCTCGATGGTTAGATGAGCAATTCAAGTTATGTAAGGACACGGTTCCTCTTGGCACCATTGTCTCTATTGTTAATTTCATTGAAAATTATATACTACAACCTCAAAATGAAGTGCAATCCATGTATTATCACTCTACACAAGTTTCTATTTTTGTACACATAGCATTCATGCATGCAGATGATAGCACAGAGGAGGATAGAAAGGTTGTAAGAGAGTATCACTTCTACATAAGTGATGATCGCACTCATTCATCAGAGTTTGTACAAGGATGCTTTAAAGTTTTCTATGATAGTTTAAGGGAAAGGAACATACGATATGTAACCGACACTTAATATGGTAAGATAATTGCACCACACAATTCAAGAATGCAAGGATGTTTTATTGGTTGACAAGGATGCATGTGACAAGCGGTGTACAACATTTTTGGAATTTCACTGAGGCTGGACATGGTAAGGGAGAGCACGATGGTGCAGGAGCATGTGTGAAAAGAGCCCTAGCTAGGGAAGAATTGAAGTACAAAGGTGGTGCTGAGTTGGTAGATGCAAAAACAATTGTGCGATGGTGTAAGTCTATGATGGGTCTAGGTAATCTAGGTACATCATTGGTTCGTAGATATTTTTGGTTGATCACTGAATCTAACGTTGAAAACTATCTAGATTGTTGTACAATTGTAGGATCAAGTGACATGCACTCATTTATGAGTTCAAATTCAAGTTCACTGGTAATTTATATGAGACAGATGGTATGTTTTTGCTCTTCATGCATGTATTGTTTGTGGGAAGAATGTGAATCAGAAGAGTGGGTTGACAAATGGTCTTGTAGACCGTTGGTTCCCATTGATTCATATCAAATTCCCAAAGCACTACAATTGAACTAGATGGAGACATCAATGGATTTTGACCATGTATCCGACCTAGTGGATTCAGGTGATTTTTTGAGTTAATTTTTTTGCAAGTATTCTTTTTGGTTCATTTTGTTGTACTTCATACTTTATTTTTGGTATTAATTAACACTTTATAAAATGCAGGTCATGTGTATGCAGTTGTTGCAGAAGAGAACAATGAAGAAGGAACAGATTACTATTTGTGTCGTTGTGTTGAGCCTAAAAGAAAATTGACAACCACAATCATTGACGGAGAGGGTATTGAGTACCCAATAGGGTATGTTGTTGTGACAGGAACATGGCTTCAGAGATACCCTATCAATAAATATGATGTTTGGTTGTTTGAGGACTTTGAAACACACAGACATATTCTTTATTTCTCTAACCTTGTTGTTGCAACAAATATTCATTTGATGAAGTATCGTGGTAGACCTCATAACAAGATTTTATGGAAAGTTCATGAATCTGACCATGAGGCAATACTTGACACAATATGGGTTAGAGCCGATCCTGAAGGCTCACTTGATTGATTCTATAGTTTAGAGTAGAATGATTTTTAGAATTTTGTATAAATCCTTGACGAATTGTTCTATATTCATTTTTTGTATATATAAATGCCCATGAGCTGATTTTTACATCTTTAGGGGCATAATTTTGTATATTTAAGTGGCAATGAACTAATTTGTACATATGTACATGCCAAATTTTGTATATTAAAATGGCGATGAGTTGAATCACACATATTGTAATGCCAAATTTTGTATAAAAGCCCATGAGATGATTTGTATATTAAAATGGCAATGAGTTGAATCGCACATATTGTAATGCCAAATTTTGTATAAAAGCCCATGAGATGATTTGTAAGACAATTTTTTGTATAATCAAATAGCCAAGAGCTGATTTGACCATATTTAGAGGCAAATTTTTGAATAATATGTGACAATGTTTTGTGACTATTTTGTGTGTCAATGTTTTGTGACTATGTTTTGAGTATATGTGATGTGTCCCTAGTCAATCATGAGCATTCTTGATTCTTGTATAGTCATGGATAATTATTTGAGTCATTATCGGGTCATAGGGGTCATAGATTGAGACTAGATACAATTTGAGCAAAAATTGTCATTGTTGTCAAAAAAATTGTCAAAAAAGTTGTCAAGCAACTTCTACATTACGTCGGTAGGGTATGACTCTCAATGTTCTAGTGCTTTGGGATGCACGACAGGGCCATGCATAGCATAAAACCTGTCCTCCTGGATGTGCTCATGACCTCATTTTGTGCACATGATGAACTGAATCAATTCTAGCCAATCTTGCAACTTTTCCTTGCAAGTAACTGACGGTTTTTGGAGCAAGCAAAAAAATGCTACTAATTGAAAATGGCTCCGAGTCATCAAAAACCGAGATAGAACATTGTAAAGGAGCCTCATGCAACCCCACTAGAACAAACAAATTGACCGTATGTGTCATGGATTGGAAGAAATAGTCCATCATATTTTGACAATTTTTTGGACTTGAGGCACTTGAGAGATCGCACCGGTAGGGTATGACTCTCGACGTTCTGGTGCTTTGGGATGCACGACAGGGCCATGCCTAGCATAAACCTGCCCACCCAGATGCACTCGCGACATCGGTTTGTACACACGATGAACCGAATCAATTCTAGCCATTCTTGCAACTTTTCCTTGCAAGCAACTGATGGTTTTTGGAGCAGGCAAAAAAATGCTACTAATTGAAAATGGCTCCGAGTCATCAAAAACCGAGATAGGCCATTGTAAAGGAGCCTCATATGACCCCACTAGAACAAACAGATCAATCGTATATGTCATGGATTGGAAGAAATAGTCCGTCATATTTTGATAATTTTTTGGACTCAGGGCACTTGAGAGATCGCACCGGTAGGGTATGACTCTCGACGTTCTGGTGCTTTGGGATGCATGACAGGGCCATGCCTAGTGTAAACCTGCCCACCTGGACGTGCTTGCGATGTCGGTTTGTGCACATGACGAACCGAATCAATTCTAGCCATTCTTGCAACTTTTCCTTGCAAGCAACTGATGGTTTTTGGAGCAGGCAAAAAAATGCTACTAATTGAAAATGGCTCCGAGTCATCAAAAACCGAGGTAGGCCATTGTAAAGGAGCCTCATACGACCCCACTAGAACAAACAGATCGATCGTATATGTCATGGATTGGAATAAACAGTCCATCATATTTTGACAATTTTTTGGACTCAGGGCACTTGAGAGATCGCACCGATAGGGTATGACTCTTGATGTTCTGGTGCTTTGGGATGCATGACAGGGCCATGCGTAGCGTAAACCTACCCACCTAGACATGCTCGCGACGTCGGTTTGTGGACACAACGAACATCATTTGACCATTGCAAGCGTGAGGGTGCTCTCGCACCAAACACATTGTTGTTTATATTCATATTGTTGATTTTTGTTATTTACATTCATATTGTTAATTACATATGCAAATATTCATTTAAATTTATAAAAAGGCAGCCACCAAATACAACAAATACACAATAATGAACTGAATACAAGGAGTATTGTAGGGTTAATTCAACATTTTAGAAATTTTATCAAATCATATTCCATGATTGCAATGCTTTATATCATATATTTTTGTTGTTTATATTCATATTGTTGATTACATATGCAAATATTCATTTAAATTTATAAAAGACAACCACAAAATACAATGAATACAAAATAATTAACTCATTACACATTTATTGGATCAAATATCGATATTTATATATATAAAAAAAGGCATGTCTACCAAGTTAATACAAGTATTACAAAATGTGGCATATGCCATGTCCAAATCGATATACAATAAAAATGTAGAATATATCTACATGTATTGGTCATTCTATGACCAAAACTAACACTATATGATCCTAAACTTGTGGTGGATCATCAAAATCAAGCCTCTTTGGTGCAGTACGCGGCTCTGTAGATGGCTGCAAAACCACAATTCAAAAGCCAAATTAGAATTCTTTTGTAGAAAATAGTTCACAATTAACAACATAACTATGCATTTAACTTTAATTCCTTTACAATTGAAATGTAGATTACCTCATCGGCTGATCCAGGATCTAATGTTTTCTCTCTCTTCTCCTTGTCACTCTTAGGAGTTTTCTTGAAGACATACTTAAATGGATCCACATTATGGTCGTACCACGAAGGAGTCTATTGTAGATCAAATGTATAATTAATACAATGTACTAACATAAATATATCAAAAACACTTAAAAGCTATAATATAGAGAACAATGACATACCTATGCCTCAAATGCTTCTCCAATGGACTGAGGATGGCTCACCATCGATGTAGAAATGGTCGCTATTACCTATACAAAAAATGTACAAAGATTAAATACAATTAATATAATGATAAGTATTGAAGGTTGAAAACAATTAATTTTACATATCAAACAAAAGTGTACCGGATCCTGATATGCTTCTCCAGTGCAAGGAGGAGGGTTCACCATTGACGAAATAGGTATGGATATTTCCTGTATGAAAAAATTATAAGATTATAATATATCACAAGTTCACATGTACGCATGCATATAATCATGAAATCAAGAAAATAAAGTAGAGATACATACCTCCGTCCTCTCTTGATTCGCGGGCAAATCAGGTGCATTCAACATATCCACAAAGCTTAATGGCCACTATACATATAAAATAGACAAAAAACACTAATCAATCTACAAACCCCAACTAATACTTGATTTCAACATTTTCAAACAATTGTACAACTAAAAATATGTTCAATTACCTTCTTCACACATTTTGGTGTCTTCAAGGAATTCTTTTTCTTAGGACGAGCCCTAGATGTGGAGGGGGTGCCCTAAAAATAGAAAATTAACATGAGATATTAGTACAGATAATAAATTAAACATAATTTTAAAAATCTAAAATGAAATGACTTGCATATTCCATCAAAACAATACATAAAAAGAGCTGTACAAAATATGATACCGTATAGCCTTGTAGGCCAAAATCGATCGCCGAAAGCATGATGTCATCAATCTGGGACATTTCGTCCCCTGACAACACCTACAAACCAGAAATTGGACCAAGCATTAAAGATAGTTAGTATATCTTGTATTTTTTTGAATTAAAAATGTACTATTCTATTTTAACATGTTACAAAATTTATACCTCAGGCATCGAAGTTGCAGCTATGGTAACTGGGGGAGGTGTATGGGATACCGCTGCTGCATCCTGAAATACATATTATTTGTCTCAATTTAAATCGATGTATAAATGAAAATTCATTTATGTAATTACAAATTTAAAGTGACTGATAAATAAAATGTTATGAATTCAAATCAACACACCTATGTCTGTGGCTCATGGGCAAACACCATGTCCATCAACTCATCTGTCAATGCGACATCCTCAACTATGTGAGCCTGATATCTACAACCACAAATTATGTAGAGATGATATGAGTATCCATCTACACCGGCTGCATCATCTATCCCTGAGCATATCCCCGAGCAACTGACACACATATGCTCGATGGGCTCTCTGTCGCCCTCTAACGGCTCATCATCCAATACAATAGGGTGTGCTAATGATGTCCCATGCTGGATGATGGCACCAGTCAATGTTGTGGCCACCTGAAGAGTCTATAGCCCCATCGACTCTTTCAACTCTAATGGGACAGCCTAATGCACCTTGGGTTTGGGTGCTAGGGGGTGGCGACTCTCCACAGCTAATTGCCTACGGGGCTCTAGGTCTATCTTGGGAACAGCCACCACCTCTACCATGAAACTCTCTCATGTCAAAATAGTTTGACCGCACATTGAGCACAAACTCACAATATATTTTTCTCAAAAAATATAATGGCACCTCATAATTATTACAAGGTGGATCATCAAAGACCATCCACCACCTCTGCCAAAAAAGATTCTTCATCTGTGCATTGGTACACCAAAGTATGGGAAACCTCTTTGCATTAAGAGGTAATGACTGACCAGTTTTGGGATCAACAAAAAGGGCACATATTTGTTGTTTAGAAATATTTTTGTTTTTTACTCCATCGTATGATAGCCCATTGGCATAGAATTGATGACACCTATCCCTAAAGCTTCCCCATTTGGTAATTTCTGTGGAAATAACTATGGCACCACTAGCTAATGTTTCTAGGCTAGTGATGAGGGATTGATGATGGTCAAGTTCTGAAGTTTTCAATTTTATAATCAGTCTATTGATTTAAGATGTATTTTGTCCTAACTGATTAATTAATTCTTCCTATGTTTCGGTTGTGCGGTCAAAAGGATGAATTGGGGGTTGTTCTTGTGTGTTTTCAGGAGGTGCATTTGGTTGTTCTTATGGGTTTTTAGGAGGTGCATTTGGTTGTTCTTGTTTTGGATTAGAAGAATCTAGTTTTTGAAACAAAAAATGAAAAAACCTAATCAAAATTAATGAAATTAAATTCAAAATGTAAAACAAATTGCATAAACCGGAAAGAAAGACAAAAATAAACAAAAACTAACCTTGATCCATAGCCTGGAGGACAAATTTAGCACCCCGTTAGCGGTTTAGGTGAGAAAATAAGGAAAAAATGAAGTTAAAAATGCGGTTTATGGGTAAATGAGACCCAGTTTTTTTTTTTAAAACTTTTTTTACCAGGCACTGTGTACATGGTTTTATTTGGATTATTAGCGCGTACGTGCTCATTTTCCAATAAGAAGCACATACGCGCTCATTTTCTTAGGCGTAGCGCATATGCGCTCATTTTCCCAAAAGCAGCGCGCACGCGCTACCTTTTCTAGGCTCGGGAAGACAAAACCTAAGCATGTACGCAAGAATTTGAAATTTTAAAACTGCGTACACGCTGCTTGTTTTTCCAAGTTTTTTGGGTGGTGTCCACTTTTCTGACCACCATCTTTGTGCACATACCCTATACATATTTCCTACTTCTTTTAATTCTCCTTCTATTGCTATCATGTTAAATACAAATTCTAGTGATATGAGATCCTTGACTATTTTCTTACTTTTTCCTTTCCAGGCCTGTATTATGAATCCTTCTACTTTAAATTATTTTGATTCTTCATCTTCTACATCAATGATCTTTAATTTGACTTCTCTAGGCTTTCCTCTCTTGGATGGAGTGGATTTGGGAATCTCCTTTATCCTCTTAGTCAATTTTTCCTTCACTTCTACTAGAGATGCCTTGTCCTTGACAAGGGTGTCGAATGAAGTAGTTATCCTACTAGATCTTTTAACCTTCTCAACTTCTTTGTTAGTAACACTAGCTTCCTTCACAGATTCATCAATGACATTTTGAACATTTTTCTTACTTTCTTTCCTAGTTTGTTCCATGTGTATTTTCATGGATTTTTCTTGATCTATCCCAAACCTTTCCTAAGTTTGATCAATAGGACTTTCTAATAAAACTAAATTTTAAGTCCTTCCACCATCTCCTTTGAGACTTCATAGATGAATGCCAAAATCTAATTGGTTCTTGGAACAACGACTTCCATAATGCACTTATGTGTCAAAATTACAAATGTGATATCATCTTTGTACTTTTGCACTATAGACTTGGGGATTCTTTCCCTATTATGCATTTTATATTGGAAGATAGAGAAGACTGAGGTAAATGCTTCTTCATATGTAGTGAAATATTGAAACCTCCTCAATTGTTCTATAATCTAATGTGTCATAGGAATGTCGTGAATCCAAAACACCTTTTTGAATACGGGGATATCCTGCATAAAGTAAAGTAGGATGCACAATGCTAGGGTTCCATATTTGAATGGATACTTCTTCTCTTTATGTTTCTTTATATTTTGAAGAAATTGTTGTTTTAGAATCTCACACATATCATAATGAATGTTTTTCTCTACCATTTCATAAGCCATGTTGACTATTGTGGCTAAAATCAATTTTTCCCTATTGGTGAAGTAGATCTTCTTGTTAATCATCATCAATGCATACTGAACGAAATGCTAAATTATAGTGCTAATGAATAGAGAATGTCTAGAAAAGGTTGCATTGGGGAGCTTCTCAACAACTTTGTTCTTTGCAGCTTTAGGTGTTGGAATAACAGCCAAGTCACTTAATCTGGTGACAACCTTCATCACACTTTTGGTAATCTGGAATGATTCTTCAAGCCATATGAATTCGTAATTGAATCTACTCATTGCCATTCTGACCCATTTCTCATCAAGGAAAAAATTAGGAAAATGGTTCCATACGCCCAACTTCTTGTCGACTAGGGTTTGATCTTCTAGCTTAATTTCAAAATTATCTCCAATTAGCTCGCCAATCCATAATTTTTGCAATTTTCCAATGTCATATTATTCTAACTTCACATGAATGTAAACCCTAATGTCCTCAGTCAATAGGACTCCAAAGGGAATGCTTGACAATGCACCCACTAGATCATTTTCAAGTGATTTGTTCAGGTATTTCTTAAATCTAGGTCGACACTTAGTGTTAATATTAACAACAATGGAAGTAGCCATGGATGTAGATGTTGAAAGAAACAAATTTTCATGAAGGAAAATACCTTTTGCTGCTCAATGGGAAATGTTAACTCTTAATTTGCCTTTTCGCTCCTTGAAATTTCTTTCACTTCGAGTCAGAAATAACTTATCAAATTCTCCTTTTAACCTCCTTCAACCCACCTACATGTAATAAATGTAGAGAGAGTGTAGTATTGATTTACTATTTACTCATTCTATCTATGTCCACAAAGACCTCCAGGACCTCCACATTTTACTACAATATAATGCTTTCCACCAAAATCTTCATCATTACGCTTATATCAACATGTCGTACCTACAACCTTATGCTCTTTGGTGGGAAAATGATATTTTGTGATTTGCTCCCCCTAGGCCAAAGCCTCTTACTCTTAATTACCAGTAAAAATGTCTACACTGAAGCTAGGTGCAACCTTGACTCATTTCTTCCTCCAAAACTTGTTCATCTAAATATACACATCTTCCTTGTTGATTTTCTTTACTAGTCCACTTGTCTTGGTTTCTTCTCTTCTATAATATCTTATAATATTCCTAAGCTTATTGCACTTGTTGCACATATTGTTCTCTTGTGCTTGTCTTGACCTACACTTGTTAGCCTTATGTCCAAACATTTTACATGTATAGCAATGACCTACAAAATGACTATTTCTATTTTGATCTATTATAGCATGATTTTTACATTGGCTAGCTTTGTGACCATAGTTGTTACAAGTATAACATCTATTGGAGAAATATTTAACATTTTTGATTTATTCTATTCCTACATTCAAATAATTTATGACCTAACTTATTACAATTAAAACAATAACCATTAAAAGAAATGTTTCTTTTACTTACCTATTGCTTGATCACCAACTTACCTTTATAATCCTTAGTGGACTTACAAGATTCTACTTCTTTTTCCAAAGGTGGGACCTCCTACTTTTCTTTTTGTCTTGTATTGTGAACTTTCACCAATTTCAAATCCTTAGACATTTATGTTTTCTAGAGACCTTCACAAAGTTAACATTTTATCAAGTGTATCTAAACTTATTTTAAATTTGTCTTCTTGTTTCTTTGATTTTTCTAGATTTGATTTTAGGGTTGTGACTCCTTGTTCAAGCTTCTTGCATTCCTCTAATTTGCATTTAACTATTTTGTTTAAGTACTCGGTTTTTTCATCTTTTCTCTTGGCATTTAGATCTGTAATAGTCTTGTTTGCTTTCTTGAGATCTTCACTAACTTCCTTATGTCTTTCTCTAAATTTTCTAATTTGCTCTGTTCGCATTCTGATTCATTCATTTCCTAGTTCAAAATTTTCTTTCAAATCTCTAATCTTATTTTCAACATTCTCAACATCTTGAAGATTAGTTATAAGTTCTCCATTCATATCTAGATATCTATCATGATCCAAAGTAGATCTAGGCACCATAGGTTCAACTTTTCGGATCTCCTTCAAGTTATTATACTCTTCTAAAGGACCTTGCTCTGATACCAGTTGTTGAACATCCATAATATTGAGAGGGGAGGGGTACATTAGTATTCCATTGAATTTATTTAAACTCTTAAACAACCATCCCCATAACATAACTTAGTTGTAGAATTAAAATGAACAGTAAGCAAAATACAATACACTACATAACACAAAGTTTTATACATGGAAAACCCAAGACGGGAAGAACCATGGAGAGGATTAGATCTCAATTTTATGTTGTCGATTATAGTAATAAAGGGTGGCTCACTACCGGGTGGACTTGTTGTCCAAATTAGAATGACTCACTGTTGGAAGATGTCTTACAACCAAAATTACAAAATTTGAACTATTAGGATTTTATCTAACATATGCATAAGATATAGTTCCACTGAGGTGCATAATCACTTTCACATTCACTATATATTGCATATAATGATCAAAAGATCACATGTCTATCCTTCACAATGCAACTATATATATGGGTGTGTGCACCAAGATGGTGCCAAAAAAGTGGACACACACCCAAAAAAAAGTTGAAAGAAAAGTTTGCGCATACGTGGTTTTTGAATTTTGAATAACCTTGTACGCGCTTTGGTCCGTTTATGCCGAGCATAAAGGGAAGGGACCACGTACGTGGTCCTTAAAAACTAAGACTGCATACGCGGTCCCTTAGAAATTAGGACCCCATACGCGGTCTTAGTGTTTTAAGACCGCGTACGTGCTGCTTGTAAATATATATTTCTTTTATACAGAATGGGTCTCATTTTCAACACGTGGCTAAAAGTAATTTGGAGGGGCATTTTCTTGCGAAACTGTGCATGAGCTCCCGATTTCCACTTCCCAGCGCCATGGAAAGAAGTAGGTTGTTCATTTTTATGTTTATTTTGCATATTTGATAAATTTTATTTACATTTTGAATTTAAAATCATTGATTTTGATTAGTTTTCTAATTTTTTGTTACAAATATATCAAATTCTCAAAATCCAGAACCACAACAAGATGAAAACTCAGAGTAAAACCCACAATAAAACCCACAAAATACACCTCCAGCTCCTCCTTTAGAGCATACACCAGCTACGCGGGAGAGAAATTGCTTAATTAGTTAGGGCAAAACACTGCTAAAATAAGTAGACTGATTAATAAATTGAAAACATCTAACCTTTAGCATCATTTATCCCTTGCCACTATCCTAGAAACATTAGCTACTAGTGCCATTATAGTTTCCACTTAGATTACGAAATGGGGAAACTATAGAGATAGGTATCATGCATTTTATGAGAATGGATTATCATATGAGGGAGTGAAAAACAAAAACATAAGTAAAGCACAAATATGTGCTCATTTTGTTGATCCTAGAACTAGTGAGTCCTTACCTCTTAATGCAAAGAGGTTTCCCATAAATTGATGTACCAATTTGTAGATGAGGAATTTGTTTTGGAATCGGTGGTGGATGGTCTTTGACAAACCACCTTGTAATAATTATGAGGTGCCACTGTATTTTTTGAAGAAAGTATATTGTGAGTTTGTCTTTAGTGAGAAGCCTAATTATTTTGACATGAGAGAGTTCCATGGTAGAGGTGGTAGCTCTGCCCAAGATAGACCTGGAGCTCATAGGGTATTAGACCTTAGAGGCGTCACCCCCTAGCATCCAAACCCAAAGTGAATGTGACTGTCCCAGTAGCCCTAAAAGAGTCGGTGGAGCTACAGACTCTTCAGGTAGCCACAACATTGACTGATGTGATCATCCAGCATGGGACACAATTAGCAGACCCTCTTGTACCAGACGATGATCCATTAACTAGGGCAGTTGGCGCTTGTCAGCCCATTCAACATTTGTGTCCCACTTGCTCAGGAATATGCACAGGGATGGATGACGAGGCCACTGCAGATGACTCCACGGCCACTTTGTGCATGATTTGTGGGAGTAGATGTCAGACCAACACAACTGAGCATGTGGCTCTAATAGATGAATTGAGGGATATGTTGTTTGATAGTCAACCACAAACACAGGTGTGTTGATTTGAATTTACAACGTTTTATTTATCAGTCACATAAAATTTATAATTGTAAATGAATTTTTATTTATAGATCGATTTAAATTGATACAAACAATATGAATTTCAGGATGCAACAATGACATCTGATATTCCTCCTGTAGTTATTGCAGTTGCAACTTCGATGTCTGAGGTATAAATTTTGTAACATGTTAAAATAGAATAGTACACTTTGAATTCAAAAAAATTACAAGATATATTAACTCTCTCTAATGCTTGAGAATGTTTTATTTTGTAGGCCTTGTCAAGGGACCAAATGTCCCTGATTGACGATGTCACACTCTCAGCGATTGATTTTGGCCTACAAAGCTATGTGATATCATATTTTGTACACCTTATTGTATGTATTATTTTGATAGAATTTATGAAAATCATTTAATTTTAGATTTGTTAAATTATGTTTAATATTATTTGTACTAATATCTCTTGTGTTCATTTTGTTTTTTTTAGGGTACCCCCTTCATGTCTAGGCCTAGTCCTCAGTGAAAGAAATCCCCGAGGACGCGTAAACGTGGGAAGAAGGTAATTGAACATATTTTTAATTGTACAATTGTTTGAAAAGGTTGAAATTGTCTTAGTTGGAATTTGTAGATTGATTAGTGTTTTTTGTTTGTTTTATAGACAACAACCATTGAGATTTGTAGATATGTTGAATGCACCTGATACGCTCGAGGATCGAGAGAGGGCATAGGTATGTATCTCTACTTAATTTTCTCGATTTGATGATTGTATGCACGTGTACATGTGAGCTTGTGATGAATTATAATCTTATCAATTTTCATACAAGAAATATACATAGATGCTTTATCAATGGCGAGCCCTCCTCCATGTATTGGAGAAGCATCTCAGGCTCCGGTACAATTTTGCTCTCTATATTGTAGATTTTTAGCTTTTTTGATGTATATAGGTTTGTACATTATTTTAATTATTTTTAATCGACAATAGCCCCCTTCGTGGTTTGGCCATAACTTGGAGCCTTTGAAGAAGGTATTCAAGAGAACTCCTAAGGCTGACAAGGAGAAGACAGAGAAGATAGTCAATCCTAGATCAACAGATGACGTAATCTACATTTCTATTGCAAATAAATTATAGTTAGATGTATAGTTATGTTGATAATTGTGAAGTATTTTCTACAAAAGGATTCTAACTTAGCTTTTGAATTATGGTTTTGCAGCCATCTATAGAGCCACATACTGCATCAAAGAGGCTTGATTTTGATGATCTACCACAAACTATAGAGGATCATAGTTAGCTATGGTCATTGAATGACTAATACATGTAGATATATTCTATATTTTTATTATATATCGATTTGGACGTGGCATATACTACATTTTTGTAGAACTTGTCTTTACTTGGCATACATGTCTATTTTGATATATAAAAGTTGATATTCGATCCAATAAATGTGTATTGTGTTCATTATTGTGCATTTCATTGATATTGATAGGCATTTCCAATACATACAAAATTTGTTCATTGTGTTGATTATTGTGTATTTTTATATATTATAAATGATTAAATAATTACTGATACGGTTAAATGATTATTGTTGATTGTTGTATTTGGTGGCTGTCGTTTTATAAAGTTAAATGAATATTTATCTATGTAATGAACAATATGAATATAAACAACAAAAATCTATGATATAAAGAATTGCAATCATGGAATATGATTTGATAAACTTTCTAAAATATTGCATTAACCCTACAAATCTCCTTGTCTCAATGAAAATGAAATTCAATCGTAATGGTCAAAATTGATCCATGGTAATGAGCATGGGATACTTTGATTCCTTTCATTTATATTTGTCAATGTGAGTGGTGCGATAGAACCCTCATGCTAGCAATAGTCAAATTTTGGTTTTCATATTGTTCTCTAGTGTTTTATCTAAATAAGGTGATTTGGGACCATTAATGGTCATTTGAAGTCATTTGTGAAAGTTTGGGGTCATTTGGATAAAATATGTAAAAGTTTCTCAATTGTTGTCAAAGCTCTCAAAGTTGAAAGGTAGGCTAGAATTGATTCTATTCACTATGGCCATAAACCAACATCATGAGCGCATCCGGGTGGGCATCTCTCAAGTGGCCTGAGTCCAAAAAATTGTCAAACTTTGACGGACTGTATCATGTGACCCCTTAGGACACCATATGATCCCTTAGGTGTCATTATGGGTAATATTGTATTCTAAGGGGTCATATTGCGTCGTATGACCCCTTAGCATACCATATAACCCCTTAGGTGTCATTAGAGGTCATATTGTGTCCTAAGGGGTGATATAGTGTCTTGTGACCCCTTAGGACACCATATGACCCCTTAGGTATTGTTATGGGTCATATTGTAATCTAAGGGGTCATATTGTGTCGTATGACCCCTTAGGATACCATATGACCCCTTAGGTGTTGCTAGAGGTCATATCATGTCCTAAGGGGTCATATAGTGTCCTATGACCCCTTAAGACACCATATGACCCCTTAGGTGTCGTTATGGGTCATACTGTATTCTAAGAGGTCATATTGTGTCGTATGACCCCTTAGGTTCCATTAGAGGTCATATCATGTCCTAAGGGGTCATACAGTGTCCTATGACCCCTTAGGACACCATATGACCCCTCAGGTGTCATTATGGGTCATGTAATGTGTCCTTAGGGGTCATATTATATCCTACAATCCCTTAAGATTCCATATGACCCCTTACGACACCATATGGTGTTGTTATGGGTCGTATGGTGTTCTAAGGGGTCATATGGTGTCCTATGACCGCTTAGGACACCATATGACCCCTTAGGTGTCAAATTTTGTAAGCAATATTGGCACTACTTTTTTATATTTTAATAATGGTTCATCTTGCCACCTTAGGACACTGTATGACCCCTTAGGACATGATACACTCCTAAAGGGTCATGTGGTGTTATGTGGGGTCCTAAGGGGGGGGGGGGGAGAGAGAGAGAGAGAGAGAGAGAGAGAGAGAGAGAGAGAGAGAGAGGGAGGGAGGGAGAGGGAGAGAGGGATAAAAAAGGGAGAGATGGAGATGAGGGGAGAGGAAGAGATGTCACATGATGTTGTAAGGGGTCATGTGGGGTCCTAATTGAGCCATGCATGTGTTAAAACACCATATGACCCCTTAAGACACCATTTGACCCCTTTAGATATCATACATGGTCTAAAGAGGTCATATGGCATCATTGGGGATCATGTAGGGTCATAATGGGTCCGCACATGTGTTAGAACATCATATTGTCATGCTCTATGAAGTGTACCTATACCTGCAACCGCAATGCACTCAATAAATCATTATAAGCAATGGTTAGTAAATTGAAACAATGAAAGACAAAACCATAGCTAATCGACTTATTTCCTCCTAGTAAATGCGAGTATGAAAAATGCTCTCAGATCTGATTATGCATACTCCAGTGACTTGACTACACTTAGATGGAGGATTTGAATGATGAAAATGCATGATCTAGCAAGAATAGCATGATCAAGCTATATGAGTTCATGATTGATCTAGAAAATAAACTAAGATTAAGATGTAATTAAGCTAAAATTGAACATGATAACATTGCTAAGAAATGATAAACTAGAAGCTAGATGCCTATAATAACAATGCATAAGATGAGAATGAGATGGGATTCATATTGCTCAAAATGAGGTCTATTTATAGGATTTTCCAAGGCTAGGGGTGATGTGGCAGGAATCACCGGTCAAGATTGATTTGAAGATATCAATGGTTAAATTGGAGGAGGATGGCAAAGGGGGTTGGATTAAAGGGAACATCTATCATCTCTATGGTGACAAGTGTCAAGAGGCTTCTAGAAGGAGTTAGATGAAAGGGGACAAGTGTCACAAAGGTTCTAGAAGATGTTGGATGAAAGGGGACATGGTGGTAGGTAGAATGTGTTAGGTTTAGAAATGGTTAGGTTTAGGAGTGGTAGAAGTTAGGAGAATTTGAATTTAAAAATTCAAATAATGGTAAAAGGCTAATTAATCTCAACAACCCATGAATTTGACTTGTTTTAATTAATTAGGATTTAGAAGAAATGAATTTGGATGGAGGGAATTAATTAATTTGAATTAATTAATCAAAGGGGTGAAATGAAATGAACCTATTAAATAAATCCTTAGATTTATTAATAAGTAGATGAAAAGGGAAATTTAATCAAATTTCTTAGTGAATTCAATTAAATTGGGAAGCGAGAATAATTAAATAATTGCTTATTTAATTAATTATATTCAGACCATTTTTAGGTATATACATTTTGCCCCTCTTTGAAGCGAGGTGTTATGCCGCGTTGATTCAAATAATAATCTCATTTTGATGATGGTATTGATTTGATAGGATGCCCCAACTCTTGATTGCTAAATTTTTGTACGATGATGCCCCCTCGGGAGATCAATTGAGATAATTGATCTTTGGAGTTTTGCGAGTTTGATATCCCAATAGATTCAATTTTATTTCTGTAACTGTGGTTTGATAAAAATGTGAGTTCTTTGATTAACTTGATTACTTAGATTGGTAAGATTGAAAAATCTTGATTGATTAGATTGATAAGATCGAGATTCAGTTTGGTTTCAGGAAGGATTTGTCCTGTATAAGACAACGATGATCAAAGCATCTGGTTTCAAGAAGGATACATCCTATATAAGACATGATCAGAATGTCTGGTTTCAGGAAGGATACATCCTGTATAAGACATGAATCAGAATCAGATCATCTAGTTTCAGGAAGGATTCATCCTTTATAAGACATGATCAGAATCGATTAGGTTTGATTGATTGATTTGATTTGATAAGGTTGATTGATAAAGATCTGACATTTTGTTGATATCAAGTTACAGAAATATTTTGGATATGGTGATGTTAATTTTGTTGAGAGAGATAGCATAAGATTTTCGCTGGGTCAACAATATCATGAGAGAGATGAGTTGTCATTATGATTGCGTATACACTTGTGATGATACTTTGATGATTCATGTGATAGATTTAACCTTGGATAAAGGGAGGTTTTATGGATCCCATGCAAGAATGAAATGCAAGCTAAAATGCAATGGAATGACAGGACCAGTCACTGGATTATTTTGCGTTTTTGTCATCATTGAGCTTTTGAAATGTGGGAAGTGAGTGCAAACATTGATGGTATAATTAAACCATGATGACCTGAGCACTTATTTCCTGGATTTTGATATAGAAAGTTAACACAAGCATCGAGGTATAATTGAATCGAGATGACCTGAGTGTTGTTTGCGTAAAACAGGTAGTATTAATCATTTCAATACACAAATCGGAAATGTATTCAATGATACTTCAATGATCATGTCCCGAGACAAATTTGCACATATTAATGATTAATTTTTAGACAACAGACAAGAAAAATATCATGTTTCTTCCTTGTTCTTCTAGTTAAAGACATCCCAAAGTCACTCAGAAATCATGATAGCGAAAATCAATATCGAAAAGTTGAACAATCATGTTACAATAATTATCCAAAATGATATTATCCATTGAAAAGTGTGTGATGTGCTTAGATTGATTTCGTGATAGCTTGATAGTTGATAGTTTTATCTTGTGCTCAATGTTGGATGTGTCTCAGTTTTCACTTGATAAGAGTTGTCTAACTGTTTGTTCTACTTGTTTGATTAAGCTCAAAATGATCAAGAGTTTTTGCCCCCAGCTAGGTGTAGGATTTTTCCCCAAGCCTAGAAACAAATTTGTTATGATATATCCAATGATCCAAACCATGGTGAGAGATTAGCTACAAAGCTTGCGTATGTATAAAGGCTTAATGATGCATATGGATAGCGCTGATGGAAGAATGAATGCATGAACTAATAGATGGAAGAGCTAGCTAACAGATAGTGTCTGTTTACCAAGTTTTCACCATCTGTTTTTTATTGCACTTTTTCTAATATTTTATTTTTTTTGGATTTTCTGCTTTTTCACTGTTTTTTATTTTTCTGATTTTTCACTGTTTTTTATGTTTTTCTGATTTTTCAAACATAAAATTTGTTCAGGTGCATGTTATTGATAGGTTCTTCAAGTTGATCTCCATCTTTTGTTGATAGTTGATATGCTCCTGACCCAAATACTGCTGTGACCACAAATGGACCTAACCAGTTTGGTTCAAATTTTCCTTTCTTTTCTCGATCTGCCTGGTTGCGTGGATTTTCCTTTATCACTAGTTCTCCCACTTGAAAGATTTGTGGTTTGACCTTATGATTATAGCTCTGGCACATTCTTTGTTGATATACCTTTAGATGATCAAAGGCATTTTGTCTTTGTTCATGGATTAGTTCTAACTCTTGTAGTCTAGATATTCTTTGTTCTTCATCTGGGATGAGACCTTTTAGTGACACACATAGAGAAGGTATCTCTACTTCGATTGGCAATATGGCTTCTAATCCATATACAAGAGAGAAAGGTGTGGCACCTGTCGGTGTGCAGATACTGGCGTGGTAGGCCCATAGAGTAGGGTTTAGTTGGATATGCCAATCTTTCCTGGCATTGTTCACTATCTTTTTAAGGATTTTCAGAATAGTTTTGTTAGATGCTTCTGCCTGCCCATTTCCTTTTGGATAATATGGTGTGGAGAATCTGTGCTGGATTTTGAAATTCTCACATAGCTCTTGTACATCTTGATTCTTGAATGGTTGCCCATTGTCAGTGATAATGGTCATTAGTATTCCATAGCGACAGATGATGTAATTCAAGATAAATGCAACAATTTGTTTTCCTATGATATTTATGAGAGGTACCACCTCAATCCATTTTGTGAAATATTCATTAGCTACAAGAATGAATTTGTGTCTATTAGATAAGGAAGGATTTATCTTTCCTACTAGATCAAGTCCCCATTGACAAAAAGGCCAAGATGTTGCTAAAGCATGCAGTTCTTGTGCTGGTACATGGATCAAGTTCCCATGGATCTGACATTGTTTGCATGTTCTTGCTATCTTAAAAGAATCTCGTTCCATAGTCGGCCAATAGTAGCCCAAGCATATGAGTTTTTTCGAAAGTGTAAGACCACTTGAATGAGTGCCACAAATGTCGTTATGGACTTCATGTAAAGCCTTCTCAGATTCTTCTTGTTCATGACATCTTAAGAGAGTACCGTCTAGACCTCATTTAAATAGGGTATCTACGATGAAAGTAAAATGAGAGGATTGGTGAATAAAGTTTCTCTTTTGGTTCTTCGATAAGTCATGAGGTAGGATATTATCTTTCAAGTATGTGTAAGTTTGGCCATAGAAGGAGGAATTGTGTCCAATAAGTTGACAGATGGTTCGGGAATTAGGACAATTAAAGGTGGGATGAAACAACTTTTCAACCAAGAATTCATAACACTGTTGATTTTCTAGTGTCTGCAATAGAGAAGCAAGTGTAGCCATGGTGTCTGCTACTTTGTGTCATTTCTTGGAATCTATTCAAAAGTTATTTCTACAAGGTACTTCTTGATATCATCCACCATCTTTTTGTAAGGCATGAGTTTGTCATATTTTGTTTGATAGTCATCATTGATTTGAATAATGACAAGCTGAGAGTCTCCAAAGACTTGAAGTTGTTTAATGTTCCATTCTACAACCATTTTGATACCTGCTACCAATGCTTCATATTCTGCTCCTGATCCATGATGTGTTCCTTTATTCATGTCTTCTCCTGGACTGATATTCAGGTTATGTATTGTAAGATATGGATCAAACCCTGGAACGTCTGTATATGAATAGGTAAAATTGACTTGCCTTCTTTTAATGATTTCAAGTATTTCTGTCTTGCTAGTTTTGATAGAGAAGTTGTTGGATGTAGATCAGTTGTGCCAATGATAGTTGCCTTTGCTAGTGCTATTATGATAGATAACTTCTCTTGATAAAATTCAGGTAAGGTGTCAAATCTCCCATCTTCCGGTGCCTCAAGGAGGTTTTCACTGTTAGATGCATCCTTTGTCTTTACTTTTTCCCGGTCCAATGTTGCCAATAAATGGTTTTTAGCATTAGACTTGATGTTGTTTTCTTTACTTTTGTGACTAGGAGATTTGACATCCATTTGACCTGAAGATATGTTAGTGGAATCCCTGGTGAAAGTTGTTGCAGGTTTCATTTCATTAAGATATAAGGATATGACATGGTCATTAGGAAAGGTATCATTGGTGGTATGTCCTTCATTTTCCCAGTCCATAGGTCTAGGATAACTTAAGGATAAAGGATCTTCAGGTTGAATAGTTTCAAAGATATTAGGGGTCATGATAGAGATGTCAGAGATTTCAGTATGTATTTCCATGTCTAGAACGATACTCTCATCAGAATGACCTCATATAAGAAAATCCTGATCGTCCTCGGTTAAGTCCATGTCAGTCACATGTGATTCTAATTCAAGTAGGCTAGTTCCTAATGTTTGTTCTGCATACGTGTGAACTACATCGACTACTATATCTGCTTCTTCCCTTTCAATTTGAAGTTGCTCTTGCTTGTTTGTCCATGATAGCAAATATTCTCCATTCCCTTGATCTCTTAGTTGTATTTGTTTTTCCATGTTTGACAAAATTGATGCAAATGATTGTTCTTTGGATTGTGTGCTTGAAGGTATTGCCTCTCTATTATGTGAAACAATGACCTCTTGAGCTGATCTCAGATTACTACAACACTACAATGGATTTGAGTCTGTTGATATTGTGATTTCCTGTCCCTCGTAGGGAAATTTGACACATTGATGATATGCTGATGTAATATGCTGTATGTCCTGAATCCATGGTTTCCCCAAGAGTATATTGTATGGTAGGTCCAAGTATATAACTTGGCATGCTGTATCTTTTTGCAAGGGTCCCACTGTGATGGGTAATATCAAAATTCCTTTAGATGAATGCTCTTCTTCATTATAGGCTTTTAAAGTGATCCTTTTCTAGACATCAACTGCATCTTCTGAATATCCTAGAGCATAGACAAGATTCATAGAGCAAATGTTCAAGCCAGCTCCCCCATCTATTAGGACACATTTAACAAGCGTTCTATGAATGAGGACTTCAATTTGCAAGGAAGCGCTATGGGGATTTTGCAAGGAATCAATGCTTGGATATGAAGGAGATGAGCTTTGAATAGGATCCTCTGAAATAGGTTTGAGGGAAATCATGGATATCCCTTGGGAAACTTTAGCTTTGGATGTATTGTTTGGCAAGGATGCTATGGAAGGTTCTTGCAAGCTTTCAGGAGGTGTAGGAATAGATGCCTTTGGATAATCAATTTGCTTATGGATGAATGGATCATTGTTAGACATGGGTGCATGATTTTGATCTTCTTTAGCCAAATCCTTTAGGGATCTCTTTAAGAGATGCATAAAAGAGCCACCTTTCTTTTGAGATGTATTTAAATCCTTTTGAGGTTTTAACATAGTTGGATTTTGATTTTGAACTTGTTTGATTGCTTTGATATGCTGGTTTGTTTTGTTTTCTTCTTGTGTTTTACTTTGGTATGTCATGTTGATATGGTTTTCATCTATTTCAAATGTTTCTATTTCTATTTTAGGGGTTTGATTGTCTTAAAGTTGTTTTGATAAGTGATCAACTATCAATTTCAAGGTAATAGAGTGATATGACACTAAAAGAGAATTCAAGTGTTTAAAAGTTTACAAGTTTTTTGATATTCGGTTTAGGAGTGCAATGATGGTGATTTGATAAGAACCAGGGCCAGTAGGAACAATATATCCTGTGATGTGGGACAAGATTATCCTGACCAAACATTTTTGTTTTGTGATAAAGGATGATTGATCCCGATGAGAAACTATGTTTGAGTGATCAGTTTATCAAAGAGGGTGATAATGCACTTTGAGATGTTTAGATCTTGAACTTGTTGGGGGTGAGAACTTTGAAAATCTTAGGGTATTTATCTTCTAGATTTTGATTTTGACGGATGATAACTTGACCAAGCAAACCAAGCAGACAATCTAAGCACAAATTGACAGATAACAGGTGTTTATGTTTGCTGCAAATTGATCAGGCAGAAATGATAAATCTGAAAAAAGCATGTAGGACACAGCTCTGGACTAATAGATGCAGGGTTTCATGAGATTATGCAGCATAGAACGATAAGAGATAGAAGACAAAACGACAGACTAGTGACTTCATGTGAAAAGTAGTGTTTTGTACAACATAGAACCTTGACTCGTACGACAGAAGATCGAGAAGTATGACAAAGAATTCTGATTCATATGATAGAGGATCAAGAAATACGATAGAGACTTCTGACTCGTACGATAGGTATTTGAACAGTGATAAAAATTGTTTGCTTGTTTGAGTTTTGATCACTGAATTTTTATGTTTTACTTTGGTTTTCCAGTTTTAAGTGTCTAATTTTTCAATTTAGGAATGAATACATAGAAAACACATGATGTGATACATGACTCTCAATCAAGCTAAACCCTAAGGAAGTTGGTTGAGAATGAAAACCTTTGCTTGCTGACTTAGGTGCACACCCAATAGCTAATCAGAATACGGTCATTGAGTCTCACGCAATGGATTCTCAACGCCGTATTATTTGACTCCAAATGCTAATGGGGCACAATATGGCAAGTGTCTTGGGAGAGTTACTATCTCTCTTGTATAAAGATTATCACCCTTTCGGAGGTGAACTGGTTAGCTTCTATTTTAACCAGCACTAGTAAGGGATCCGTTCGGTGCGTCGGGGTATAAATTCAATTAAGAGGTCTCCCAGCCTTGAAAACCAAGGTTTGATATAACCGAAGGTACGGAGGAGAGCTATTCCCGAGCACTGTCGTTGCTTTGATTTTCATCAAAAACATATTTATTTTATAGTGGGTTGGATTACTTTGCATTAGCCGTTCCCACTTAGGTCGTTCCCCTCTCACGGATCTTAAGGGCTAAGAGTTAATAACTCCTTGAGAGGGTAGGCCTACTAAAGAGATGCACTAATGAAAGCAAAAAAGATGAGTCTAGCTTTCTAATCACCTAAGAAAGGTGAGAGCATACACGCCTATCATCAAAGACATGAAATACATGGTTGTTCAATTTTAGCCCAAAATCAAGTGTGCCTAAAAATCTTAAAGTATACACAAGGCTTTTGTTGAATCCTTAGGCAACTTGCAAAATAGATCCATTAGTAGTCATGATTGTGTTTAGAATTATATCTTTGACAAGCGTATCTTTAACAAGCGTCCTGTAGAAAAGAGTTAGGCTGCAAACATCTCATAGACATAACAAGATTAGCATTAGTGATCCGAACTACAAAATTAAAAAAAAAAACTATATGAAATTTTATCCTAACTTCAAATAGGCATAACAATCTTCTCGAGACTCGAAATGACGAACCGTTTAACTCGTTGGAAAGGTCTCCAAGAGTTGTAGATTAGATTTCAAGGGCTGAAAATGACCAGAAGGCCTTCAAAAATGCAAATTACTAACATATAGACAAACTTGAAAATTCTAACTTGCACTTTGTGGAAAAACACAGAGATGTAGAAACTTGCACGACACAAATTTCCAGTTAGTATGACAGAACTTTAGATTTTGCAGAGACCAAAATGAACTCATACGAAACAGAAATGAGCTAGAACAATTAAGAAATTCCATAGCAGAAACTTGTACGAGATGAATTTGGCTCTCGTACGACAATGAAATTTAGTTCGTATGACACAGGATTTATTAGCAAATTAACTCACATGACATGAATTTATACCTGATACGACAAGAATGGACTCGTACGAGTCAGGATGAAGTGTCGTCCAATATTAAAAGGTAGTTCGTACAAGTTGGAAAATCAACTCATACGACATTCTGATTCTGATTTGGTAGAGATGAATGTTTGTTGAAGCTTGAGAGGCTGAAAATGATGATTTATGCCCCACGGTGGGCGCCAAAATGTTGTGCTTTGTGAAGTGTACCTGTACCTGCAACCACAATACACTCAATAAATCATTATAAGCAATGGTTAGTAAATTGAAACAATGAAAGACAAAACCATAGCTAATCGACTTATTGCCTCCTAGTAAATGCGAGTATGAAAAATACTCTTAGATCTGATTATGCATACTCCAGTGACTTGACTACACTTAGGTGGAGGATTTGAATGATGAAAATGCATGATCTAGCAAGAATAACATGATTAAGCTATATGAGTTCATGATTGATCTAGAAAATGAACTAAGATTAAGATGTAATTAAGCTAAAATTGAACATGATAACATTGCTAAGAAATGATAAACTAGAAGCTAGATGCCTATAATAACAATGCATAAGATGACAATGAGATGGGATCCATATTGCTCAAAATGAGGTCTATTTATAGGATTTTCCAAGGCTAGGGGTGATGTGGCAAGAATCAACGTTCAAGATTGATCTGAAGATATCAATAGTTAAATTGGAGGAGGATGGCAAAGGGGGTTGGATTAAAGGGAACATCTGTCATCTCTATGGTGACAAGTGTCAAGAGGCTTCTAGAAGGAGTTAGATGAAAGGGAACACTTAGTGACAAGTCTCACAAAGGTTCTAGAAGATGTTGGATGAAAGGGGACATGGTGGTAGGTAGAATGGGTTAGCTTTAGAAATGGTTAGGTTTAGGAGTGGTAGAAGCTAGGAGAATTTGAATTAAAAAATTCAAATAATGGGAAAAGGTTAATTAATCTCAACAACTCATGAATTTGATTTGTTTTAATTAATTAAGATTTAGAAGATATGAATTTGGATGGAGGGAATTAATTAATTTGAATTAATTAATCAAAGGGGTGAAATGAAATGAACCTATTAAATAAATCCTTAGATTTATTAATAAGTAGATGAAAAGGGAAATTTAATCAAATTTCTAAGTGAATTCAATTAAATTGGGAAGGGAGACTAATTAAATAATTGCTTATTTAATTAATTATCTTCAGACCATTTTTAGGTGTATACACATATGACCCCTTAGGACATCATATGGTCTTAAGGGGTCATATGTGTGCTAAGGGACCTTAAATGGTGTCATTAGGTGTTATGTGGGGTCTTGAGAGAGAGAGAGAGGAATACAAAGTATAATACAATATCAAAAGACAATATATATCAATATACATGTACATGTACATACACATATACATATAATACACATAATTTATCAAAAGATAATACACATACATACATATTATATATAATATACATGCATATATTATAAACATACATATATGTATACATACATCACACACATATTATATACATATACATACATATTACATACACACATGCGTGCATATGTGTGTATATATACATACAATATCTACATATTTTACATATTATACATATACATATATAAATGCACACACACACACACATTTTAAACACACATTAATATTTTTATGATGGAATATCACAAGAAGAACATTTAAAACTACGTACGCGCTTCTTATTGAAAAAACACCCCGTACGCAGTTTTATTAAGAAAAACCCCATACATGGTCTTTATACAAAATAAATTCCATACACACTTTTGACTATTTAGGCTTAAGAATAGGCTTGGATGACAAAGATGTGGGTTGGAAGTTTGATTTCCCTCCATTTCCATGCTTTTTGACGTGTTTTGTTTTATCAACTTGGTTTCTCAACTTTGTCATCATTAGGTTTACACTTCATTAGGTGAGTATTTATATAATTGCCACCATATTTTCATCTATCTTCTAAGCTTTCTAACCATATATTTTTTTAAAAAAATTTGAACAACAATAACATATTATTATTAAATTTCTTTTACCAATGTCTCCATAGTTCTCAGAGACATACGTGTACCATACATGTACCATTTTTTTAATAACTTCTGATGTACTTATCCAAATTTTAAAAACTTTATATATTATTGTAGTGCAATTGATTATTTACAATTTTAAAAAAATTATATTTTTCGATTGTTTTGGTGCAAGTTATGTTTCGTGCACAAACAGGTACCTAATTTTTAGGATGTGCTTGATTGGAAAAATCATAAAAAAAAATACTCAACAAAAAATTACAAAAAAATACACAACTTCTAGTGCTCATTCTTAACTATCTTTCTGCCAAAAGATTTGTAAAAATATTAAATCTAACTATGACTTTTTTGATGCGCACGTCAGACACTATGTTATGTTTTCTAGAAAAAACCAGGGTCTATTTTTCGTGTGCAAAGGATTTGAACCCCTTAATCTTATCCAATTTTGAAAAAAAATAGTAGTTTGTAAAGTAGATCTAGAGTACTACAATCCTTGTTCTTTGAGTATCTACATATCTTGAGTGGATGACTCTCAAATTTCTCCTCCAAGTTCAGGTTTACCTGATTTCATAAAAACAAGTGTCCACTTATACGCCCTTTTTGGACACCATATTTGTGCACTTACTCATATTTAAAACACACACACATCAAACTTTGTCTTCATAAAGTTGACTCAACCAGAGTAAAGGTTAGCCCAAAAACCCCTACATGCTATTTCTCAACAAATTTTATCATATCGGAGAAGTTGGCCAAAACAAAAAGAAACTTCTCCATGTATCAAGGAATAGACGTGATTAATCAAAGCTAATAAATCGTTAATGATTTCAAAGGGGACTAGATCAAATCCAATTTTATTAACATTATAATCTAAAACATCAAAACTTCAAGCCAAGCATCAACAACAAAAACGCTCTTATGGCGACATCTCACATTTGAAAAATTGCTAGGTGGTGACAATGCTTGTAATATATTGTTAATTGAATCTGTTATCATCACCAATAATTTAAATACATTATAAATGAAAATTGATTTGTTTTTGTTATTTTAAATAACATACATATATTAAAAATATTGACACTTAATTTTGTATGCAATTATTTTTTAACATTAATTTGTTTGAATTTATTTCATTTATCTATGTATATCTATGTCTTGTACTTGTTTTCCACTTCGTTTTATTCCCTTCTCTCTAGTTTCCTTTATTCGTAGTTCAACTTAGCTACTTTAACTACGAATTATTATGATTTAATGATTTTTGTTTCCTTGCCTTTATAGCTCAACTTAGTAGTTAGAATGTATACTATAGTGTATACTGATTATTATGACACAATGCTTACTATTAAGCTAATTGTTCACAACATAGAGCTAAAGAATGTAGATTGGAAGATTTTCATATAGAAAAAACACAAGCAAGTCACATGGGAATTATGTGGATTGTGAGGAGGTTGTATTACTAGTAAAGTTGATGGAAACAATGCAAATTAAGAAGACATATATTAGGGTGGTGGTGGTGGTGAAAATGAATCTCTTAATGGACATTTATTAAAAATACAAATAAAATTGCATTCAACTACAATAATTATCAAGTGCAAATCAATGTTATCATTATGGTGTCCAATTTGAATGTATAAGTAATATTCCTTTGATTATTTCACAATCAATACATTTAAGAAATACAAGAAACAGTTATAGTTGTTTATAAATACAAGAATTAATAGTAGCCATCTATCACTCATTACAAGTTGACAATGGGTATTTTTCAGTAATATTTTTTTGCGACTATTTTACACTTTCTAAAAGAAAAGAAAAAATCGTAGAATTTCTAAACTTGTTACCACTTTCAAATCATTGTTTAACATCTATTAATGAATTATGATTTTAATTTTCTTGACTTGTTTACCACCTAATTGAAATCCAATTGTATTAAATTATTATTTTGCATTACATTTGTATGATCTATATTTCTAGTTAAAGATATGATCTACAAAAGATGTTGAAGTATAGACTATTTTTTAATTTTTTAAATATATTATGTTTTTGCTTGGTTTTTAAATATATTATATTATTATACTATTTTAATATATTATATTATACTATATTAATATATTAAATTTATATGCATGCAATAATATATGAAAAATTGAAATATATTAGAATCTAAGTCTAATTTTACCTTTTAATGTTCCATGGAACCAAACCAATTCAATAAAATGCTCTTAGAAGATTTATCCTTATACTTTTTTTTAATTGCCATGATTTGGCAGTAATAATTTCTGAGGAAGACTAAAACAAACATTCAAACAGAACTCCATGCAGTGAAAGGTGTTGATTCAATTCAAGATCGTTCAAGTGCGCCCCACAGAGGAGTGCATGCACCATATTTCGACTGAAAAGAGATGTTCGCAACTTTAACCTTTTCTATCAAACTCCCACATTCATGTGAGCTAAGAAAAGCTAATTACAGCGCATGACGCTAAACAAAATAACAGCCATTTAAAATGCATTCCTGAGCACTCCATTGTTCTGATAGAGCATAAGAGCTAAGAATAATAATATAAATAGAATAAGGAATAAGGAGACATGATTTTTATAATTTATTATTATATTGTTATTGAAATCACAACAATATTTTCATTTAAATAATATAAATAGAATAAGGAATTTTTAACTAAAAACTAAAGTTTATATGTTCATATATGTATGTAGTGAATAAAATGGCTCTAAAGTAAATAAAATAACACTTAATTAAATAAATAATTTAAAATTTATATGTCTTAGTATTTTAGATACATGCTTATAATTATATTAATTTTCATATTATATTTAATTTTAAAAATTAACGTGTATATAATTGTAAAATTCAAGCTAAGCAATTTTTATTTATAGTTACATAGATACTTCTTGAGAACCACATACATACATAAACACATAAATTTTATCTATATTTTTATTTGAAGAGTTACTTTTTTGGTAATATACTTGTTTTATTCTTATATATAACTTTTAATTTTATTTTTAGAAAAGACATTAGTCATTGATTCAATAATTTTCTATTTTATTTTTTTAATTTGAAAAATGTAGTGAATCTTATATAGTTCTATGTTACTTTTTAATTTCATTTGTAGCTATTAATAAATATTAATTTTACATGATTTTTTTTTTCATTTTATAAAGGTTGTAACATCAAATTCTTCTTCGTTGTTGTCACTATAAGTTATGTCTATCAATATAATTATTATTCATATTATAATAATTATAATCAAAACATAATATTCTATGAAATTGAATGAAATAATAATATCATGTGACATAAAGTATAACAATCATGACTAAGAATATTTTTGATAATTTATTCATGACATATTTTAGTTGGTCATATGAATTATACTATGTTAATAATTATTAGAAAATTACAACTCGACTAAAATGAATATTTTATTCTTTTAAAAGAAAATTAAGATAGTATTATCTTTGATATTTTGATACAGCTTAAATTTGTTAAATAAATCATTCCATTCTTAAAATTTGCACTATAATTTATTTATTTTCATATGATTTAGCATGCATTATAAGAGTATTTTATAAAGGTTGAAGAGGAAGACAATTTAGATCTATATTACACCTTAAGAAACCAATACATTCACGTATAATGAAATATGAATTTGTATAGTTTGATGACTTTCTATAAGTTTCATATTTGATATTAAATATGATTCACAATTTTCATGAGTGACGTGTTCCCTCATTATGAAATTCCTCATAAAATATATTGGATTGAAAATTTTATTAGATAGTTTAGTCAATTCCTAGTGACTATAAACTATATTTACAAATTCTATTTCATTATACATTGTTCCAAAAAGAGGATACTTGACCAAACTAAAAATTTTGCAAATTCTCAAAGTAACCATTAGTTGATAAAGTACATTGTCAAGTTCAAATAATAAACCACATTAAGACAATCTACAATCAATACAAAATTATTGTGAAATTGAATAATATTAATAATTTCTTAGAGGAACAAATGATTTCTCATATGTTGATGAAAAAAATTTAAACATAAAAATTAGAAAAGAAATGAACTTTATAGTGGTCATTCATTGATTTTCGTCGTCGGCCTTTTCCGTGTGTGATTGTCGGCAAAACTAGGAAATAACATGATTGCAAGGACACATTCGCGGAAGACATATGGCATTTAGTTAAAAGCTAGAGATCTATCCATAGGACGACGATGGCATTTAGATAACGCTAGAGATCTATACATTGACTTATCGTACGATAAGTAAACAACTTGCAAAACTTTTGAAGGTTAGCAAAATTTAGATAATTAGAAGGGCATTTTCCCCATACCTACCGACTTCCTCTACATCGCTTGATTTTATTGCAAGTGGTCAAATGTTCTAAGTTTGTTATCATGGGTTTGACTTACTTTATTATCATCTCTTTTAACGAGAGCTTAGTTTTTAAAACTAATAATATTATTGTTAAATTTATTTTTTAATAATTTTTTTTTTAATGTTGTGCATATATTATATGTTTAACATTTAATTGTGCTTTCAATATATAAAATTATATATATTATTATTATACATTATGTTTGTTATAATATATATTTTAAAATAAATTATATTAAAATATATAATTAATATACTTAATATTAATTAAAATATCAAATATACTATGTGTGAGTATATATTTATATTTATTATTT
The DNA here is from genome assembly GCF_030272615.1 of Cryptomeria japonica. Classification (NCBI taxonomy): domain Eukaryota; kingdom Viridiplantae; phylum Streptophyta; class Pinopsida; order Cupressales; family Cupressaceae; genus Cryptomeria; species Cryptomeria japonica. The sequence continues at coordinate 252,308,325 of NC_081407.1, read as the reverse complement.
AATTTAGCTAGAAGTGAGTCATTTAATGAAATGTTGAGATTTTACTACTTTTTCACTTGTTTTTTTTTCACTATTTTGGTCGTTTGTTTCTCTTTTTTTCCATCACGGCTAATTTATTTTCTCACTTTTTTTCTTCTTGCATTATGGGAGATTATTTTATTAGGCTTTGGTAGGGTTTTGTCATATCTTTTTGTCAAACTCTATTCTTTTTTTTCTCATCAAAATCATCGACAACATGCAACATTATGTGTAGATATGGCACAAATTTTTATGAATGCTGCAGAGCACAAACCATTGAATGGACCTCATCGTAGAAGCTCTCATGTCTCCATTCAAGAGCCATGGTCTCTCCCTTTGTTCTAGTTGGCAAGATGTGGTCCTCATTATGTAAAATTATAAAATTATATATATTATTATTATACATAATAATCAAAACTACATATTTTTTTCTCATCAACATCATTGACAACATGCGATAATATGTGTAGATATGGCACAAATTTTTATGAATGCTGCATAGCACAAACTATTGAATGGCCCTCATCGTAGAAGCTCTCATGTCTCCATCCAAGAGTCATGGTCTCTCCCTTTATTCTAGCTGGCAAGATGTGGTCACTTTTAGTCAACATGCTAGCTGGCAAGATGTGGTCCACATTATGATGTAGGTTATTGGTAGCACTTCATTATTTTTTAATCTTTTTTATAGGATTCATTTTAACTTAGATTTAAGTTTAAAATTTATTTTAATTATTTATGTCCTTTTATGAAATTATAAATAATAATCAAAAGTAATAAGAATAAATTTAATTTATAACTATTTGTCTCAGATCTCTACCCCCCCCTCTCTCTCCATATCTTCTATACCTCTATTTCTCTATCTCTCTCCCTATCTCTTTCCCTATCTCTCTGTATCACCCTCTATCTATATCTCTCTCTCTTTTCCTCTCCCTCTCTATATATTGAGCTATCTTCCCTCTTCTTATCTCTCTCATCCTCTTCTCTCTCTTCCTCCTTTACCTATCTCTCTCCCTTTCTCTCCCCCCCTCTATCCTTCCCCATCTCACCCTCCCTTGCCCCCTCCCTATAACCCTATTGATCTTTCTATTTCTGCCTCTCTCCCTTTTTATTTTTTGTATATACATATCTATCCCTTTTTATTCCCATATATCTCCATCTCTTCCACTTTATTTCTCCCTCTCTCTCTCTCTTTATTTATCCATCTCTATATCCCCTTATTTCTCTCTCCATCTCTATTTGACTATCTCTTTATCCTTGTCTCCCTCCCCCTCTTTGCACACACACACACACACACACACACACACACACACACACACACATCTCTCTCTCTCTCTCTCTCTCTCTCTCTCTCTGTTCATATTTATATCTTCCTCTTTATCTCTATTGCCCTACCTTGATCTCTCTCCCTCACTCTCCCCCCCCTCTCTCTCCCTATTTCTATCCCTATCTTTCCCTCTCTCCCTATTACAAACATAACATGAGTCTACTAGGAATGGAGCCTAATTTTTTTTTTTCAATAAAAGTGGACAAGCCACTAAACTATTTTATTAATTTTTTTTTTTTTTTTTAGAACAGGTTCAAAAGGCATACCGACAGGAAAGAACCTGCAAGAAAACCTCTGGTTATCGCCTTATATAAACCAAACTATTCTACCCTTACACTTTATTTCTCCCTCTCTCTCTCTCTCTTTATTTATCCATCTCTATATCCCCTTATTTCTCTCTCCATCTCTATTTGACTATCTCTTTGTCCTTGTCTCCCTCCCCCTCTCTGCACACCCCCCCCTTCTCTCTCTCTCTATTGCCCTACCTTGATCTCTCTCCCTCACTCCCCCCCTCTCTCTCCCTATTTATATCCATATCTTTCCCTCTCTCCCTATTACAAACATAACATGAGTCTACTGGGAATGTAGCCGAATTTTTTTTTTCAATAAAAGTGGACAAGCCACTAAACTATTTTATTTATTTTTAAATTTTTTTACAACAGGTTCAAAAGGCATGCTGACAGGAAAGAACCTGTAAGAAAACCTCTGGTTATCACTTTATATAAACCAAACTATTCTACCCTTACAAAATAGTTGTTACATATCCAATTGATCATATATCCTGCCCAAACCCATTCATTTGAGAGATACATTGAGGTCCCATAGGACTTTTCTTGATACAATAGTTCATCATATCCAGTTATATCCAACAAAACATAAGTTCAACTGATTACAAAATGAAGAGCTAGATGTCATCAGATATATCCTCGAAAAAATCAAGCAAAGACACCAAGATGCTTGTATGCTTTTACCATTTGGGGAGAAAAACAATTCTTCAGCCTGGCTTGTCAAAACTAAATTCTATACCAAATTTTCCCATACCTACATCAAAAAACCATACCACATCTCCAAGATATTATAGAAAAGTATCAGACATACAAAAACCAAGTGCTAGTGCCTTCAATTGGGTGATCATTAGCTACATCCAGAGGAGGAACAACCCCTAGAGGAAATTCCAGTCGTGCAAGAGTAGAAAACTGAAAGCTCAAAGAAAGTAGCGAGTGCAAAGCTTCAAAAACAAGCAAAGCCTTATCCACAATCTGAGTAGGTACCCAATTCACAAGAAATTCCATACATGTCAGGGTATCATCCAAAGCATCACACATTAGCCCCATTCTTAACTCAAACAATAATTGACCATACCAACCATTACTCAAAAGCTCATGATGAGGAAGCAAACCACCATAATAGAAAGTCCCCACATCAAAATGATAACGGGATTTTGATAATTATCCTCATTTTCTTCCTCCAGAACCACAGATTCAAGCACTGCTCTATATTTTACAAAAGACAAGAGACTCGGCATTTGCAGAAACAAACACATCAAGACAACCCACCATACATGTGAAACAAAATGCAGCCTACCACTTACTAAATAATCTAAGAGAAAGGCACGGAAAATTTTTCTTAATTGAAGTAATTAATGTCCGCTAGCAACTTACCTCCTTGTCGATGACAAAAGAAGATAGCTAAAATATCATTTCAAGATTGCAAACTGCATTGATGTGATATTTCACAATACATAAGAACACTTCAAACCTAACAGCCATCAGTGATAACTTAATGGGAGAAAACACCTTTGCCAAAAAATGATTACAAACATCATAGAACAATGTCGTTCCTACCACGACTGAACTCACACAAATAATCTGCAAGTTAGTACTAGAGACATCATCAGACAATAATATCCCAAGTACATACATCATATAATACTTCACACATGCCAATATTCATTTTAAGCTAAAATTCCAAGCCTTTGCATTGCACACATCGCCACCCTTCAGTGTATCATAAATATCCACACCCTAACCCTATGAATGACATCGTATATAACTAGTACATAAAATAGAAATATAATTTCTACTTCATATAGCAGGCATATAACAATAGTCATCCATAAAATGAACATGTACACAAACCTGACAATTCAAGGAGGGTGGGAAAGGAATTAAAATAACCAAGAATTAAATCATTTAGAAACTAGACTGTAATAAAACCATATGAAGCATTAATCATTTTGAATTCCTTCCCAAACTTTAGAAAGAATTTCTTTGGGATCAACTTTACGAAAAATGTGCTTTTCTATCAATAGGTAGATTAGCCAAAAAACCCACCACTATGTTAATTTATCTATAACAATGACATATTAAGAAGGAATCAAAAGAATCTAACTTTTATAAAATATGATCAAGCAAATATTGCAACTTCCAACAATTTGATTTCTTCTTCATAACACTCTGTATTATTACCATAGAGTCACCCTCAATCACTATGTTTTTGATCCTTAATGAGATTGCCATATCCAAGCCAAATGATAAAGCTTGATATTTCACAAAATTATTAGTAATGATACCAATGTCATGACATTTAGCAAGAATGAGTTGCATATTATGATAAAAAATAGCCATCCCAACTCCTGCCTGCTCAGGGTTTCCCCGGGAGGCACCATCAAAATTAAGTTTGAAATGTCCCCAAGGAGGAGTTTTCCACTTAGTCAGCAACCTCTGACCTAAGGACTTATTACTCTTGGAGACTGAGCCATGAGAGGGTAGGATTGAGAGGGATTTCCAAACCCTGGTAACCCTATTATCCCAATGGGAAAAAGAAGACTGGTTACCCAAGTTCTTATAAATGTATGACAATGCAACCTCTGAAATTGAGGCTTCAATTTTTTGCAAAACATCTGATACAGAAGAACACGCCTTTTTGATAATCCTACTATTTCGTTCAAGCCAAATGTTTGAAAGCACAATAGAGGGAGAAATAACCCAATGACATGCATAGAAAGATGATGCAAACATGAGAGGCCAAGAACAAAAGTGAGAAACAAGATCCTTACCAATAACAAAAGATAAACCTAATTTATGCAACAGCCATTGCCAGCATTCATAAGAAAAATCACAATGAAGAAACATATGTGAAGAGGACACTAGGTTCTTATTATAAAGAACACAAGGAAAAACAACAGTAATACCTAATTTGTCCAACCTCATTTATGTTAGAACTCTATCCTAGACAACCAACCAAGCAAAAGATCCAGCTTTAAGTAGACAAGATGAGGGCTAGAACAACTTATAAGGCCAATATGAACAAGTTTTAGTAGGTAAAAGGGAGTTATAACCATCCTTAACACAATAGTTTCCATAGTCATTCCCAGTCCAAATAAGTTCATCCTCAGAATCTGAGAGAGTGACAATCCTCTCACCCAAAATCTTATCAAATTCTACTTTCAAATGCAGATCCACATCAAGAAAATCAATTGACTTCCATTTAGCCATTTTTAGAGGACCATTTTGAACAATGTCAAAATAGTCTGCCACATACACACCCCAAAGAGAAATAAGGATTGCAATCAAGGGAGACCAATCTCTAATGCTAATCAAGGAACAACGTCCATTCCACGCTTCATCCCAAAACCTAGCTTTCCTTAATTATGCACAACCCATGAGAGACGGGGAATAATAATTGCTCTGTATTTACATAAAAAATTCCATATGACAGATCCAAAGGGAAGATTAGAAAATTTAAAAATAATTTCTTTGGGACCATTGTTCAGATACTTAGCAAACATAATCTAAGCCCACAAAGACTTTGGCCTATCATAAAGTTTCCAGACTAATTTAGCCCCTAATCCTAAATTTTGATTATCCAAATTATGAATACTAGTACCACCTAATTCCTTAGGAAGGCAAATCTTATCCCAAGCTACCAAAGGCAACCTCTTTTTGCCATTCTTATTGTTATTCCAAAGAAACAACCTTAGAGTATCTTCCAAGTTCACAATAGTTGTTTTTGGTGATTTTAATACCAACATTAGATAAATAGGAACAACATTCAAAACATATTTGATTAACATCATTTTACCAGCCAAAGACAACCATTTATGGTTCCAAGAAAGAATTCTTTTCAAAATGACCGAAATAACCTTATCCCAAAAGCCAAGCTTATCTTGCTTAACAAAGAAAAGGATCCCAAGATACATACATGGTACATTACCAATCTCAAACCCACAAAAGGAATGCAATCTCTTCTGGACAAGCAGTGAAGCATTTAGGAAAATTTTTTTTGACTTGTCAACATTTACTTTCTGGCCAGAGAACAAAGAATACTCCTGTATTATCTCTGAAATTACTCTAGCCTCTTCTAAAGAGGCATGACCAAATAACAAAGTATCATCAGAAAAGAGACAATGTGAAATATTCTGAGGATAATTTAGAATCCTAATACCTCTTCAAAGACCCTCCAATCTAGCAGCCCTGATAGCCCAACTAAAAGACTTAGCAAGAAGAATAAATAAAAAAGGAGAAAGGGGATCTCCTTGTCTCAAACATCTAGAAGAAGAGAAAAAACCACAAGTAGAACCATTCAGAATCATCGAAAATCTTCCAAAAGATATACAAGAGCAAATCCACTTTACCCAAGCATTGGAAAAACCCAACCTCAACAATATCCTACACAAATATTGCCATTCTACTCTAACATAGGCCTTTATCATATCAAGCTTGAGAATCATGGCCGGAGTTTTCTGGGAGGAGATAGAATGCAACACCTCATGTGCCACAATTGCACCTTCTGCAATTTCCCTCCTTGGAACAAAACCCCCTTGCTCCAAAGAAATAAACTTGGGTAAAATCTTCGCTAACCTCATAGAAATTGCCTTAGTGAATATTTTATATAAGGTCTTACACAGAGCAATAGGCCGGAAGTCAACAAAAGACTTTATATCCTCCTTTTTAGGAATAATTGAAATCAAAGTTGTATTCAATTCTTTCAAAATAGATCTATTCCACCTAGCCTCCTCAAGAGCCAATAAAACATCATTTCCAACAAAATCCCAATATTTCTGAAAAAACAAAGGTGTATAACCATCAGGACCAGGAGTTTTGTAAGGATTCATAGCAAAAATTGCCTGTTTAACTTCTTCTAGGGAGAAAGGTGCCATTAACATCCTATTATCTTCCATGGTTACCAGAGAGGGGATATGAGAATTAAAATTGTTGGCATCTCTTACTTTTGAAGTCAAAAGGGTTTTAAGAAACCTAACTACCTCCTTAGCAATATCATTCTGCTTGGTCAATATTTTACCTTCTTGATCCTGTATACAAGCAATCCTATTCCTAGTCCTCTTCAACTTGGTAGAGGAATGAATTTTTTTTTGTATTTCTATCCCCATCTGAAAGCCATAATTCCCTAGACTTCTGTCTCCAATAAATTTCCTCCCTAGCCAAAATCTCCTCAAGTTGAAACTTGAGTGACTTTAGCTCATCAAAAACTCTAGTAACCAACCCATGTTGAATCACATGATTGTTTAAACATTCTATCATATCATGAATCCTCTTCTTTTCTTAAAAAATATTCTTAAAATAAACTAAGTTCCACTCTTGAATATTCAACTTTAAAAAACTGAGCTTTCTGGCAATTTGAAACATTCTAGAGCCTGAAACAAAAGGACCAGATGTTGGCATTTCAATAGAAGGAGATTGTTGATATTCAATAAGGATATTGAGAAGGTTGTTGGAGATTATTGATATAACTGAAAAAGGATGATAACTATCTTTATAACATTATTTTGTCATTGATGTGAAGAAATTGATTTTCTTATTCAGTATGATGTTGCCATATCTTGAGAAGATTGATTTGAAGAGAATTAAGATGTTAGTAAAAGACACAGAAAGTATGTGATGAATAAGGGGAGAAATAAGTTATTCAATGGGGAACTATTAACGAGTTAGACAATGATGAGATCATGATGTTTAGATTGTTTTGATATCCTATATATGTTGCTGGTTGTAAGGTTAATACTATAGTATGTCACCGAGCAAGGAACCTAGTCGGTAAACCCTAAGGAACCTAGTCAGTAAACCCTAAGGTTATCGATATCGGTTAATGAAGGCGAAATGTCTACCAAGTAAAGTTTAGTATTTACCGAGTTGCAACTGAGTTATGACAGATCACATTGGATGGATAAAAGCATTATTTAATGAAGGATGCTGATGAGCTAGAGATGAATAAATGATTGGTATGTCGTGCATGAAGTTTGTTAAGGATCTACGACAATGGAAAATCAAGAGGAAGATCTACAGTGCAGATTGAACCGCAATAACCTAGCACAAGTTCCTAGGATGGAATGCAAGTTCCAAGGTGAGGTAAAACATTTTTAGATCGAAGGATACATTGAACCTAGTCAATATTGAAGATCTGATGGCTAAGATTGATCATGGGAAATGTGATCAAGGATATTCAATGGTTAGCAAATTGTTTATAAATAAGGAATTGTTTATAAACAATGTATGCGGGCAAGTGTAAACATAGGGGATGCTACATAGTGATTACCGAGCACAAAAGCTTGAAGACATATTTGAATGACAGAGTAGGGAGCCTAGCAGAGGGACACGATAAGTCCTATGACAAGATTGTTTTGAGCAAATAGAATCTGCTTTAGCATTTTAGATGTGAAGTTGTAGATATATTTTTATTACTGTTATTTTGTAAGTGATAGAAAATCTCTTAACCGAGTGGACTTAACAGTCTTATTTGTAAACCCTCTAGCAAGGTAACATTCTAAATGAGTGTTTGAAATCCTTTGACAAGGTCACTTCTAACAAAGTGAAGATCCTAACAGATCTGAGGGGAATCCCTTAACTAGGTCACATCTAGCAATGTGTTTGTAATCTTTAATAGGACTTGCTTTTAACCGAGCATACTCTAGAAGAGTATATTTCTTAGTGGGTCCAAAATCCCACAGTGGTTTTTCCCTATTTGGGTTTCCACGTTAAATCTGGTGTTATATGTCTTATGATGATTATGTGTTTATGAGATAGCATGTTTAGCAGTTTTTGGTTATATTACTGAAGTATAAGTTATCGAGGTTGAATCTGTTGATTTTATGGAAGATTAAGTTTGTATGATTCACCCCCCCCTTCTCATCTTGTTAGTCTTTGGCATCAGAACTTTATAATTGGTATCAGAGATTTGGACTTCAGAAGAAAAGTTTAAAGGTACTTGAGGCAAAGATCCGAAGATGTATAAAAGGGATGCACCAAAGCTGAACAAGTCAAGTTTCTCCACATGGCAGAAAAGGATGATGCTGCATTTATCAGGAATTGGAGAATGTTCAACATATTATTTAGAGAATGATTACATATCACCAAGAACCAACCCGATGATGTTGGAAGAGATAAAGGCAAAGCAAGAACATATTCAAGCTATGATTGAAATAACATCAGCATTGACCGACTCAGAGTTTAATGATCTAGAAGGCTATAATGATGCAAAAGCAATGTGGACCAAGCTCATATCTGTGTATGACGGTGATGAACATGTTCAAAGAGAAAAAGTAGATAGTCTAAGAGGACAACTTGAAACCATGAGAATGAATAAAGTTGAGAACATAACCCAATACAATACAAGGTTAAAGGAGACTGTCAATCAAATCAAAGGAGCAGGAGGAAGTATTGAAGAAAAGGATGTAACAAGTAAGTTGTTGAGAACCCTTCTACCTGCTTATGCCATTTGAGTCTGTGCAATCAATGAACTAAGGTCTATACCTAACATGCCAGTTTCTTTGGATGCTACTATTGGTAAGCTACATGCATTTGAGTTAAGTAATTTTGATAACAGTGGGTCTTCGATAAATAAAGTAGAATCTGCATTCATTTCTTTTCATATTGGTGAATCTGATGATTACAATGATAGAATGAGTAAGTACTCTGAAGGGAATCACAATGGAGCAAGTGAAAGATTTCGTAAGAACATGGAAGAAGTGCACAAACTGTATGAGGAAATCAAAAAGCAAGAAGAGTTTGAAGCATTATTAGCCAGAAGGTTACCAAGAGGAAAAGGTAAGTATAAAGGAAAGCTACCTCTAAAATGTTTCAATTGTGATAAAATAGGACATATGGCTTCTAACTGTCCAGACAAAGAATCTAGTGAAAAGAGAGAATACCGAGATAACAGGCAGAAAGAAACCAATACAGAGGTCACCGAGACTTCAGAAGGAGAGACAGAAAGACATGCCTAGTAGCTGATGAGGAATCCAACGATGATAAATCCGATGAAACATATACAGAGGAAGTTGTTTATGTGGCTATTAAAGATGGATCAGATGAAGAAAGGTATGAAGAAAAAGCCCCAATATCTCACATAAATAATAATGACTCTTGGATCATAGACAGTGGATGCTCACATCACATGACAGGTGATAAACACAAGTTTGTTAAATTAGAAGACTATGATGGAGGCTATGTAAGATTTGGTAATGATGCACCATGTCCGGTGAAAGGTAAAGGATCTATAACACTTCTTGACAATGCTAAATGTGATGATGTATACTGGGTTGAAGGTTTGAAATACAATTTGTTGAGTGTAGCACAACTAAACAATACAGTATACCGAATAGAATTTCAGAAAGGAATTGTCAAAGTTCATGACAAACATGGAAAGCTGGCCGCTACTGGGACACAAACAAATTGTAATACATTTCATCTTGACTCAACTCGGAACAAGTGTCTTTATGCAAAGATAGATGATACCTGGTTATGGTATAAAATGTTTTGTCATGTAAATTTTGATAATCTGATCAAAATAAGTAAGAAGCACCAAGTAAGAGGTCTACCAAGCTTAGAAAAACCTGAGAATGCTATGTGTCGAGGATGCCAGATGGGTAAGATGACAAGATCAAGCTTTACAAGTAAGTCCTACACTTCTAAAGGAATTTTAGATCTAGTACACACCGATCTTTGTGGTCCCATGAAAGTTCAAAGTTATTATGGTGATAAATATTTCATATTATTTGTGGATGATTACTCAAGGATGATGTTAGTTATATTTTTAAAAGAAAAATCAGAAGCTTTTCAAATGTTTAAATGGTACAAGGCAAGAATTGAAAATGAATCAGGAAGACAACTGAAATGTCTTAGATCTGATAGAGGAGGAGAATTCACTTCTGATGAATTTAACGTATTCTGCAATGATCATGGTATAAAAAGGCAAGTGTCTGTACCTAGAACACCTCGGCAAAATGGGATAGCTGAGAGAAGAAACAGATCAACTGTGGATTGTGCCAGAACCCTGATGATAGAAAAGAGGGTACCTCAAACATTTTGGAGAGAAGCAATTAGCATTGTAGTTTACACCCTAAACTGAGTACAACTGAAGAAAGGAACTATGAAGACACCATATGAGATCTAATATGACAAGAAACCTAATGTAAGTTATTTTAAAATCTTTGGAATTAGATGTTATGTTCACAAAGATAACAGAAATGGAAAATTTGATCAGAAAAGTGAAGAAGGAACATTTCTTGGTCATTCTTCTAGAAGTAAAGCATTTAAATGTCTGATCAAATCATCTAACAAAATAGTAGAAAGTGCAAATGTGAAAATTGATGAATTTGCAGAAAGAAATGATCAAGGAAATTCCAAAGGACCAGAAAATTATGAAGAATTTGTTTATGTTCAACCGAGAAATCCTACTGAGAAAGGTGTTAAAGAAAATGAAAATAATGTCCAATTATCGAGTGATGAAGAAGATCATACAGAGCCTACTGAGCCTGTATTAGCCAAATATGTCAGAAGACATCATGCATCAAGTCAGGTTATAGGAGATAAGGATGATCTAGTTGTATGCGGGAAAAGTGGGTCGATAGAACTCAATATATGAAAATATTCCAAAAGACTTGTCCACACACACACAGAGGACTTCTTGGTGCAAGCTATGGAGTAATGAAGTATCACTCAGCTTCCCAAGGTTGGTCCCATAGTTCTCTATCGTACACGGTCCCTCAAACCAATGTTTTTGCTCTCAGATCACTGAGCAAAATGGTTTAGGGATGGCAAATGTAAGAATGAGGGATGCTTTGATAGATTTTAGAATGAAATGCATCCTAAGCTATGCATGATCCTAGAAATGCAATAAACTAGATTATAAGATGACAAGGTTAGTATAAATACTATCCTAATATGATATATATTAGTCTATGATTGAGCTAAATGATAAAGAAAGTATTCTAATCATGCACATTTAGACTAATTCCTAGTTAAAAGAGAGGCTAAAATGATGAGCATAAATGGTATGAAAGCTTGAATGTATTTGAGCATAAGTATGATACTACAAACTTGGATTGATCTCTAAAAATGGAGGAACGAGAGCTCTATTTATAGCAAAAACAGGGCAATGGATGGTCAGGATTGAAAGAGTTGATCAAGGGTTGAGTTTGAAAGTTGGGGATCCATGTTTGTAATTTGCACCAATTAAATGGTGACAAGTGTCAACATAGGGTTGGTTTGAGAGAAGGGGTTGGAGGCATTAAATGCCTGAGAAGACCTTATGGTTATCTAGAGATAAGTGTTAAGCTTAAGTTAGGCTTACCCTAATGGATTAAGAGTTAATCCAAGGATAAACCCTTGTGCAAATGATTAAGAGATAATCATGGTCAAAGCATTAAAGGCTTGATGAGACCTTTGGGTTGGATGAAGGTTAAGTTATGCAAAAAGTCTCTAACCACGTAAGAGGGTTGAATTAACCATTAATGGTTTGGGAGACTTTGGGGATTTTAAGTGGTTGAAGATTTGAAGCCTTTAATGGTTATCAAAGACTTTAAGGTTTTAAGAAGTGACTTCCCTTTGTTTAGGGATGTGACAAAGTTTAGAAGATGGGTTAAGCTAATTAGAAGCGATTAGAAGAGTCTAGAAGGGATTAGAAAGGGGTTTAGGAAGGCAAGTGGGAGATGTAGGAAAATGCAAGTGGATGGAGGGATAATATGATTTAATTGAAATAAAGTCAATTTAATTCAATTTGGTTGCAATTTGGGGAAATTAAATAAATTAGATTTATTCAATTTAGGATAACTATTTAATTAAGTTTGAATTTAATTAAAAGTGGATTAGGGGGGTTTAATTGAATAAAATGATCTATTCATTAAATGGGTATAGTGAATTTAATTGAGTAATTTACTTAATTAAATAGAGGAATGTGGGTAATTTAATTAAATTGGATTTAATTAAATAGAGAAATGAACATAATTTTCATTTAGGAATATGGTCATTTTTATACGTCTACATTTTGCCCCTCTTTGAAGTGAAGTGTGCGCACATGTTATTTCAAAGAAAATGATGTTTTATCATGATTTTATGATCAAATGCAATTTTTGTGTTGCTTTTTTGATTTGCAGGTCATGCCCCAGATTTGATTTGATGCGTGATGCCCCCTCGGGAGATGAATCAATATTTTGAAAATTTTGATTGGATTTGATGATTTGTGTGTGGTATGTATGATTTTGTCTATGTGAAATGTTGAAATTGATTCATCTCCCGATAATGTACATTGTGTAGGGTATAAGGGAGACCGCAAGCAAATTATATGTCCGTTTGGCTAACCCTAATTTCATTTTTCTCCTATAAAAGGGGAAAAGAGCTTTGATTTGATTCATTTGTGCTTTGTTGACTTTGGAAAAAGAGAATTTGGTCTGAAGTCAAAATGCCTATTTTGTATTCCATACATTGTTTCGAGCGCGTTCGGAGGTACTGGAGACCTACAACGTATGGACCACCAGTAAGTCAACACTTTTGACCCTCTTTTGATTTTTGATTTAGTCATTTTTGGTCATTTTTTGATTTTTGAAATTCGGTTTTAGCGTTTTAGTGCGTCGAAGTCATAGATTAGCGCATACAAAAATTTAGGTAGCGCATCAGGTGATTTTTAGGGCTGCGTCTGAAACAAAATAGGGTAGTGCATAGGAAATCTAGGTTAGCACAGAGAGTGAAAATAGCGCATGTCGCACGTAGGGTAGCACTTTAGGTCAGCAAGGTAGCGTGTAGGGTAGACCAAATGCATAGGGGCCACAGGGGTTTGCATGGGTAAGGGGTTTTAGTGCGTAGGGTAAACCTAGCACATAGGGTCAAACAAGTAGCGCCAGCGAGATATAGATTAGCATGTGGGTAGGGTTTAGCGCATAGTGCAGGTTAGGTGGCGCATGGGGGGAAAGATTTAGTGCATAGAGTCAGTCTAGCGCATAGGGTGAATAGATTAGCGTGTAGGAAAAACAACCCAGCGTGTGGGTGAATTTTAGTGCATTAAGAATCTGTTTTAGTGCATCCGAATTTTTTTTTTGCGAGATGAGCTAATTTGTGAAATTGTTATGTCGTGCTGTCATGATTTTTATGGATTTGTCCAATATGAGTGTTGATATAACGTATTTTGATTTGTGATATGTCAAGTTATGCATAGATATCAATGTGTTGTGTGGATCAAAATATGAATTGTGTTTGCACTCTATTTCAAGTTCAATGTGTGAAGCCTGATTTGTGTTACAGGCTGATATGGGTTGGAAACTTGAGTTGTTTTACAAGCTGATATGGGTGGGAAACTTGAGTTGTTTTACAAGTTTATGTGATTTGGAGACTTGAGTTGTGTTACAAGTTTTGATATGGTTTTTGAGAACTTGATTTGTGTTACAAGTTGATATGAAATGATAGGATTTTGAACTTGATGTAGATGAGCAAATTGTTTCATGTTGTTGATGTGAGTTTGATTTTGATATCTTTGTGTTGATGTGGAAACTGATATTGGATTTGTTTTGCTTGTTGACATGAGTGATTGGGTGTGGTTCAGTCACGGGAGCGATTTCTGAGGCCATGGTCATTGATACTGCGGTTGACCCAGGCTGATCTGGACATTATTGAGAGATGCGATTTGACTTCCCTATTAGATATGCCTCGGTTCATGGTGAACCGGGGGCTACTGACAGCATTGGCAAAGAGGTGGCATAGCGACACGAACACCTTTCATTTTGCTACTAGAGAGATGACAGTCACACTAGAGGACTGTTACAAGATCCTGCGCATTCCCGTAGTAGGTGCACTACTACCATATGAGCAGTCAGAGGAGGGTGGTACAGAGGCACTGCACCACATCTTTCACGATGAGACTATCTGCAGTTATGAGATCCCGTGGCAGGAGTTCTTAGACCTAGATTATGCACCACTACCATCCATACTAGCGAGGTTTATTGGTGGATTCCTTTGTCATGATCACAGGTCAAAGGGATTCTTTGTGGGATGGGGGCTGGTATTAGAGGAGATGGTGACACAGGGCTGGAGGTTTTCATGGGGATCAACTATGCTGGCCCATCTATACAGGGGTCTGCATGAGGTGGTATACCTCGGTTACGGCAGTTTGTTAGCTGGCGTGACACTGTTACAGGTATGGTGCTAGGAGCACATTCCAGCTGCGAGGCCATTAGCAGACAGAGATAGGCCCATGGGATGCGCATATGCGTATGGATACAGGGGCCTAGTTGTCCAGTGAAAGCTGGGCAAACTAGAGCATTGGAGGAGAGTATTGGATGATATTGATACGGTCACATGGCGACCATAAACAGGTTGTGAGGTGTGGGTGGAGGATGGGCTGGAGATGCCCTTTGTATTTATGATGAGATATTTGATCGAGAGGACCCCATTTGTTATAGAGAGGTTTGTGGTGACCCGAGTTTTGAGACAGTTTGGTCGGCAATAGGGTATACCTTAGGGAGCTTGCCTATATGCATGACGGAGGCAAGATGTAGCCGATTGGGGCCCGACCATTGATAGCGCAGTGGCGGTGGAGGAGTTTGTCGAGTTGGCGGGCCAGATATGGGATTATGCCCTAGAGATTTTGGATGCGGGCATGACCGATGAGTTCGGTAGATTGTTTGCTGTGCGGGCGGTGGCCAGGATATTTGATCCAGAGGAGATGCTGCCAGCATTCGATGATGATGATGAGGAGGGAGAGGGAGATGATGAGGATGATGGAGATGATAGAGGAGGAGGACGAGAGAGAGGAGTCAGAGGGAGACGGGGAGATAGAGGGAGGAGAGGAGATAGAGGTGTGGAGAGAGCGGTGAGACAAGGGATGATAGACAGGGGGAAGAGGTGGATTAGCTATTGGAGCCGGTGGAGAGGGGAGGGTGGGGGAGGTGCTAGCTGCAGTGGGGGGTACAGATGAGGTGAGGCGACCAGCGCAGAGGAGGAGGACGGATGTGCTCCCACCTCCAGCACCGAGGATAGGTAGAGTGGGAGGGGTTGCCCCTACACAGGTACCGCTACAGGTTCAGGTCCCTACACATGTTGAGGATGCTCAGATTAAGACCCTACAGGTGACTGTACAGCAGCTGCAGGCACAGATTTTCACACAGTCGAGATCCAGTCGATCTCGAGATACTGGGTCGCGATCCGAGAGCCAAGGTGTGACAGGGCCATTGAGACAGGACCCTCCTGGAGATCCAGGGGCAGGCACATCTGGAGCCAGACCATCTCCGTCAAGGGATAGTCATACTTGAGAGACGTGGTCTCTGTTGTATTTTTTATCATTGTATTCTTTGTACTAGACATAGTGATGATATATTTTGTACATTTTGATCATTTTTGAGATATATATATATATACGGCACCATTTTTTTTGATCATGTGGTGCGTTATATGGATGGATGTGCTTATGTGCTCTTTTCATTTATGTGATGATGATGCAATGCTTAAATATATGATATAATGTATGATGCAGGATGTATGTTTTTATATGGTGTGAGATGTATCTTGAAAATGAAATGTATGATTTGATATGCAACTAAATGTAAAATGATATGCAACTATGTTTAAAATGAGATGCAATTAATTTGTAAAATGATATGCAGCTATTTTAAAATGATATGCAATTATTTTTTTGGTAGCATCCTCACTCTATATTTGCCATCCGATATAGCCACATGTTGTTTGCTTTCTTTGTAGGTATCATCATTGAGCATTGATTTGTTTAGGATATGTTGAAAATTTATACAAGCATAATGGTATAATTGAACCATAATGACCTGAGAAAAATTTACATGATGTTTGATTTTGCAAGATAGCACAAGCGTCAAGGTATAATTGAACCAGGACAACCTGAGTGCATATTGCGTAAACAGACAAGATTAAATCATTTGTATGCGTGAAGTGGAATCAGGCCTTCAGTGATATTCGAAGTATCACGTCTTGAGGCAAGTATTCACATAGTACAAGTGATCGCCTCCCAGACAGAAGATTAAGAAAAATATTGGAAGTTCCTCATGATCTCTAGCTATGAAGCATTTTAGTGAGAAAAGGAAGAGAATCCAATAATTTAAAAAGTTCAAAATGCAAACCTAGTCAAGATTTTTATGCAATAATGCAACATTTAGTACTTCAGAAAATCATCCATCCTTGGTATTTCTGTGAATTGTTTTGTTTTGTTTTGCGATGAAGCGTAGTTTTTGGTTGTTGGATGTCATTCTTCTGAGTTTCGCAAATAGTTTTGATGTCTTGAATGTTTGCAATTTTTAGATGATTTGAATGCCCTTAGCTGAGTGTGCCTCTTGATGTGAATATGCACAGTGATTTCCAAGCCATGGTGGAATGTGGTAAGAGTATATATATGGATAACCCAGGATAGTGACTACGCTAAGTATGTCTTGAATGGATATGTGCAAAGTGTCGGGCGATGGCCGATAGTGTTTTTATGGATAAAAATGGTATGGAGATAGATAGAGGAGCCATTCTTTCACAAAAGCGCCTGTTTACCAGGTTTTCACCATTTGTTTTTATTGTACTTTGTGTTTTTGCTTTTTCTGGATTTTTTTAAATTTTTTTGCTTGTTTTGGCTTTTTCCATGCACTAGGCTACTTAAGTGTAGTACTTTTTTAGATGGATGCTATTAGTTGGTTCATCGAGCACATCTCCTTCTAAAGTTGTGAGCTGATAGGTACCTAATCCATAGACTGATATGATAACATAGGGACCTAACCAATTAGGTTCAAATTTCCCTTTCTTTTCTCGATCTTGCTGATTTCTTGGATTTTCTTTGAGGACTAGGTCACCAACTTTGAAGTTGCAGGGGATGACCTTGTGATTGTAGCTCCTGCACATGCGTTGTTGATATGCTTTGAGATGAGTGTAAGCATGCTGACGTCTTTCATCTAATAGTTTGAGTTCTTGCTGTCGGTTAACTCGATACTCTTTATCTAGGATTAAACCTTTCAAAGAGACTCTGAGAGATGGGATTTCTACTTCCAGGGGCAAAATGGCTTCTGATCCATATACCAATGAGTATGGTGTTGCCCCTATAGGTGTACTGATGCTGGTTCTGTATGCCCAAAGTGCTGGATTAAGTTGTACGTGTCAATCTTTGCTTGCATCATTCACTGTTTTCTTTAGGATTTTCAAGATTGTCTTGTTAGATGCTTCTGCTTGACCATTTCCCTGTGGGTAGTATGGTGTAGAGAACTGATGTTGGATTTTGAATTTTTTGCATAGTTCTTGTACATCTTGGTTTTTGAAAGGTCATCCATTATCTGTGATGATTGAACTTGGAATACCATATCTACAAATCAGATAATTGAGGATAAAAGATGCAATTTGTTTCCCAGTCACTATGGTCATGGGAACTGCTTCGATCCATTTGGTAAAGTATTTTGTTGCTGTTATAATAAACTTGTGTCCATTTGAAGATGAAGGATGAATTTTGCCAACTAAGTCTAGTCCCCATTGACAAAAGGGCCAGGATGTTGTAAATGGCTGCAGTTCCTGTGCTGGTGCATGTATCAGATTGCCATGGATCTGGCATTTAGGACATTTCTTGGCGAAGTGGTATGAATCTTTCTCCATTGTAGGCTAGTAGTATCCCATCCTTAGAAGTTTTTTAGCAAGAGTAGTACCACTTGAATGTGTGCCACAAATACCTTCGTGAAGCTCGTGTAAAGAAGAATCAGAATCATTACGATCAAGGCAACGAAGAAGAGTACCATCTAGACCCCAACGATACAAAGTGTTAGCGGTAATGGTCTAATGGGTAGCTTGCCGAATAAAGTTACATTTTTGGTTACGGGATTGGTCAATTGGTAAGATATTGTGCTTGAGGTAGTCATATATTGGTCCATATTTCGGAGAATCTGAACCAGTCAAGGCATAGATAACATGGGATTCAGAGTGGTCATAGGCTGGGGAGAACAGTTGCTCTACCAGGAACTCATAATGATTCTATTATTCTGGAATTTGTAGTAATGAAGCGATAGTAGCCATTGCATCGGCTGCTTTATTGTTTAACCTTAGTATTTGCTCGAAGGTGATGTGCACAAAATACTGTTTGAAGTCATTCACCATTCGCTTATAGGGTAGTATCTTGTCATCCTTTATCTGATAGTTGTTGTTGATTTGATGGATGACTAGTTGTGAGTCTCCGTAGACTTTTAACTCTATGATTTTCCATTCTACGGCCA
The DNA here is from genome assembly GCF_030272615.1 of Cryptomeria japonica. Taxonomy (NCBI): domain Eukaryota; kingdom Viridiplantae; phylum Streptophyta; class Pinopsida; order Cupressales; family Cupressaceae; genus Cryptomeria; species Cryptomeria japonica. Next base: position 252,289,504 of record NC_081407.1, on the reverse strand, counting down.
TCTTGATACCTATAACCAATGCCTCATATTCAACCACATTATTTGTGCATGGAAATATAAGCCTATATGATCTTGGTATAGTGTGTCCTTTAGGAGTGATGATTAGAATGCCAACACCTGAACCATGTTGTGTGTAGGATCCGTCAAAGTATAGGGTCCATTGTTTGGTAGAAAGAGAAAGAACGTCCCTGTCTGGAAATTCAATCTCCATGGTGGTGCTTCAGCCAGCTGATCTGCAATTGCTTGTCCTTTGATGGCTCATCTTTCTGTGTATTGGATGTTGAATTCACTGAGAATCATGACCCATTTAGACAATCGGCCTGTAAGAGCTGCCTTGCTGAGTAAATATTTGAGAGGATCAATTTTTGCAACTAGCTTAATAGTGTGTGCTAGCATATAATGTCGAAACTTTTGAGATGTGAAGACCACTATTAGGCAAGCCTTTTCAATGAATGTATAGTTGAGTTCATAGCCATTCAATGTCCTACTGATATAATATATGGCCCGTTCCTTTCCTTGTTGATCTTCTTGTGCCAATAGTGCCCCCAACGACATATCTGTTGTTGAGATATATAGGATAAGAGGCTTTCCTGCAACTGGTGGTACTAGAACTGGTGGATTCATCAGGTACTATTTGATTTAGTAAAAAGATTTTACACACTTGGTCTCCCATCTGAATGGTACATTTTTGTGTAGTAAATGGTTAAATGGTAGACTTTTATCTGCTAGCTGAGTGATGAATCACTTGATTGATTGAAGTCGTCCTTGTAGAGATCTGAGTTGACTGATATTCTGTGGTGGTGGCATGTCCATAATGGCTTGTACCTTTGCTGGATCTACTTTGATACCTTTAGCTGAGACTATATAGCCTAGTAACTTGCCTGATGTAACCCTGAAAACACATTTCTTATGGTTGAACCTGACTTGGAATTTCTCCAATTGATCAAAGATCTTTGTTAGGATGCTGAGATGTTCTGCTCTGGTAAAGGATTTAGCTAGTAAATCATCCACATAGTCTTCCATAAATGTGTGCATCATGTCATGGAATATTGTTGTCATTGCTCTTTGATAAGTGGCCCCTGCATTCTTTAATCCAAAGGGCATAACATTCCAACAGTACGTTCCCCAAGGACAGGTGAACGCAGTTTTATCTTGATCTTCAAGAGCTATTTTGATTTGATTATATCCTAAGAAACCGTCCATTAGTGAGAGCATTGCATGGCCTGCTGTGAGATCTACAATTATGTCGATACTGGGTAGAGGAAAGTCGTCTTTTGGACAAGCTTTGTTGACGTCTCTAAAGTTAGTGCATATTCTGATACTACCATCTGGTTTTGATACTGCAACAATGTTGGAAATCCATTTTGCATAGTCAATGGGTCAGATGAATCCGACGTCTAATAATTTCTTTAGTTCAGTTTTGACCATGAGTGCCACCTATGGATTCATCTTTCATAGCTTTTGCTTGACTGGTTTAACTCCTGAAAAGATGGACAAGTGATGCATGATTAAGTGTGGATCCACTCCAGGCATATCGGCATATGACCATACAAAGTTAATTTGCTGTTCTCTAAAGAAAATGATGAATGTTGATCTTTCTTCCTTTATCAGAGATTTTGCAAGGTGTATATTTTTGACTGCCTCTGTGGTACCAATGTTGATTGATTGAGTGGGCTCAATCAATATAGGTGATCGCTCATGAAAGTGCTCAGGAAGAGTGTCAAGTCTCCCATCATTAGGTGCCTTAAAAAGGTTTTCACCCTCAGATGCGTCCTTTATTTTTACTTTTTTGTGATCTAGAGCTGCCATCGACTGCTTTTCAGCATTAGATCTTTTACTTGGTTCATTTTTGCGACTAAGAGACTTGGCACTCCCTGGTTTGTAGACATCATTACTTTGTTCACTGGTAGAGCCTATTTTCGGATTTATGGTACATAGGTAATCGATAATAGGTTCATCATCTGGGAAAATTGGTATATCATGGATTTAAGGTTCATCCTAGTCGATGAGGTCAGGGAAGACAAGCAGTAAGGAATCGTTAGGTGGATCAAGTTCTGCTATTGTAAGTGTTAGGACAAAGTGTTCATCGTGATTGTTCTTGGTTTTAAAGAAGTCCAGGATTTCGTCGAGGTCTTTGATGGTATTATCTTCCACATAGACTTGTTCATAATGTTTCTGTTCGCTTTCCTTGGCGTCATAGATATTCTGCAGTCCAAATTCAAGAGCTCTATCTTCTGCATTATGTTCTTCTTGAGAAAGGGATATGGAATCAATATCATCAGGGATATCTATAGTAGCATTTGAGTAGGTACCCCATTCATATTCATTGGAATCAGTCTCAGAGGCCTCATCCTAGAATCTATCAGTGCTGTAAACTGGTATGTTGTATGGTGAAAACAAATCTTTGATGATGGATACCATTTTGATAGTTTTTTTTGATTCTGTGTCAGATCCGGCTTCTATTTTCTATATTTGTTCATAGACTGTGCTTCCTTGGGGAGGAATAATGGTATCCGAAGATGATATTATTTGTTCTTGATATATTGGTGTTTGAATATGAGCTACTGCTACAGATATGGCCCTTTTGTGTTTTAGAAGCTTTTCCTGATGTAATTTCTGATCTTGATGTTCCCGTGCTTTGCGGATTGTTTCTGCTGATTCAAAGAGTGCTTCCTGCCAGGATTCTTCTTTGTACTTCTTCTTTACTTTCCATTGAGGTTTTGTAGTTAGGTGGGGTGGTTTTTTTTTTAATAGGAAAGTGAGCTCACAACCCAATCCTGCTTTGTTTCCACTGGGTTGTGAAGGAAGATCTATGGGTTCAGTGACTCCTTCTCTGCATTTCCCAACAGGTCCTTTACTGTCATATCCCATTTGCTGCATGATTAAGTATCCTTTTCCATACAGGTGTGTTGGTAGAACAATTTCCAGAGTAGCTTCTCTATTATCTTCTTCCTCATCTTTGTATAACTAGCTAAGAATATCCTTGTCTTCTGATTCATGTGCTAGAGTGCCCAATTGGATGAAGGTACCATCAAATTTGGTGATGGGCTGAGTAACTAGATGTGTTGATGTAGTAGGCAATCCATGAGATCTAGGTGATGTTGGCAATTTGGCCAAACATAAAGGCTCCAAAAAGTATTCTCCCATGCCTTGGTCTTTGATTTGTACTTTCTATTTGAAATTTCCAGATAAGGAGTTGGGCTTTGCTGCTTGTTGATCTGATGTTGAAGGTCTCTGCTTTTCTCTATTATGAGGAACCAAACTGTCTTGGGCTGCCCCCATTGTGTTGCAATGTTGAAATGGATTGTGATCAGTAGATATGGAGACTTCTTGTCCATCATAAGGAAATTTGACACATTGGTGATATGTAGAAGGTACTGCTTGCATTTCATGTATCCAGGGTCGCCCTAAAAAAATATTGTAGGTGAGATCTATGTCTAAGACCTGACACATAGTATCCTTTTGCACTGGTCCTACTTGAATGGGTAATATCACAGTTCTTTTAGAGGACCTTTCCTCATCATCATATGCCTTTATGGTAATCTTCTTGCAGGGATCAATAGACTCTTCTAAGAAGCCTAATGCATGGATAAGCTTTAAAGTACATATATTAAGTCCGGCTCCTCCATCTATTGAGACTCTTTTTACTCGGTGTTTGTAAACAATGACTTCAATATGGAGAGGAGTATTATGCGGATGGCTTAAGGAAGTATTGTCATGCTCTGAGAAGGTGAGGTTATGAGGTCCTGTCATATGGGTGACCATGGCTTGAAATCTGTCTATATCCAGATTTTGACGTACATTGGTTTCCAATAGCACTTGTTCCAATATGTCTTTGTGCTTTGGTGATAGTTTCAGCAATTCTAGTATAGATATATGTGCTGGAGTTTTGCGTAGTTGGCTAACTAGGTCATATTGGATTTTTGGTGTAGTAGTTGTAGGTGCAGTATGTCCTTTCAAAACATATTTTTGAGTTCAGGTTGTTACATTGACAGATTCATGATCACGCTTATCTCGGATGGTGATGACATTTACTTGATGATCTTCAGCTGATATGTGATTTATGGTGTTGTTGTAGATATGGTTGACATGAGCTCTGCGTGTATTATCTGAGGTTGGAGCTCCATCTTTGTTGTAATTTGGGAGAGGATTCTTAAAGGCTTCGTGATCACCATTTGTTTTAAGACCATCTATCGTTAAGTCACCTCGATCAATCATATCTTGTACCATGTGTTTTAATCTCATGCAATCATTCATCTGATGACCCTTGTTACGATGGTAATCACAATAGTGTGAATCATTCCACCAAGGTGGTTTGATTTGGGGTTCATAGTTGCTGATAGGAGGTAAAGAAAGAATCTTGTTCGCCAAAAGTTCTCTGAATGCTGATTCTAGTGATTGCCCTAGTGGTGTGAAGATACACTTTTGGAAATTGTTTGTGTTGTTGCATGAATTGTTGTTAGGTCCTAGATTCATGTTTTTGCTTTGAGTATCATTGGTGTTGTTTGTGTTGAGTTGTCCTTGATCGGTATTTGGTGCATATGTGTTAGCATTTGGATTAGCATTTTTAGGATTTTTCATATTTTGAGGATTTCCGGATAATTCAAGCACTGGTTGTTTAGATTTGGGATCATATGATTCATTGTTGCCTTCGTTTTTTCTTCGAGTCCAAAATCGAGATTTGTTGAGGTTGGTGTTGTTCTAGTTATTGTAGTTTGATGAGTTTGTTCCTTCCTTATAGAAATTGAGTATTCCCTTTTTGACACACGCTTCCTCTACTTGAATGCCATTTTCAATTACTTTAGCGAAAGATGGTATGCATTGAAGTTTTAGCCTCTAACTCATTTCACCATTCAAATTGTCAATGAAGATTTCCATTTTTTCCTTTTTCAGGAATATCTCGAGGATATCTGGATACCATACGTTGCCAGTGTTGAAGGAACATCATGAATGTTTTGTTGTTCTTTTGTTTGGTGTTGCAAACATCTAGCATGGTTATGGCATGTTGAATGTTATAGGAATATTGGGTTATGAATTTATTAACTAATTCATCAAATGATCTGACAGGTGGCGTAATTTTGGATAACCATTCCATTGTTTGCCCTCCCAAGCTTCTTGGGAATAACCTCATCAAATAGGTGTCATCATGAGCAAATTCAAGACTCATTGTGCAAAATTCTCGAACATGATCTTAGGAATCACTTTTCCCATCATATTTATCAAATTTGGGAACGTCTGAGTTTGGAGGAAAAGGCACCATGTTCAATCTTCTGTCAAATGGATAAGGACAGATTTCGTTTAAAGAGTACCGCATTGTTGTCCCTTGTTGCATGTCATGTATTTGTTGTTGTAACATTTGCATTTTTTGAGTAAGAGCAGCCAAAGGTATATTGTCTTGTCGAGGGAAAAGTTCTTCCCTTGTATTAGTTCTCAGCTGAAAAGGTGTGGTAAATGGTATATTTTGCTCTGGAGTTTCTAGCTCGGGTATACGCATTTCTGGTATGCATTGTTCTGGAATGTGTTGCTTAGGTATGTGTTGTTCAAAGTTACGAGTTTCTTCTTCTCTTTGTTGTTCTTGATATGCATATTGTCAAGATACAGTTGTAAAGATGTTTGTGTCTAAATCTTCAGAAATTTTAACGCCTTTACTTGTGAGCATGAGCAGATACTTTTCTTTGTCATTTTCCATGAGCCTTTCGACAAGTTTTTGGAATGAGGGGTTTTCCTGACATTCCTGAAGAAGCGCTTCAGAAATTTTAGTTTCTTCTAAGTGTGGAACTTCAAAAGGATTTGACAATCTTCGATTCATACTAGACTCTGCGTGTGTCTCGCTTTATTGGTTTCTTTGAGAGCCAGTAACACGCATTTTAGTATAAACTTTCAGTGATGAAGGGAACAAAGTCCTTTTCGATGTGTTGCTCGAGGGTGGGTGGTTCTGGTCGAGATGTGTTATAAGTGATACACTCGTCGGGCAAGAATGCTGGATTGATTTTTCCTCCACGGTTTATGATTTGATTAAAAGCAGACTTTTGACAGTAGGCTCTTGTCTTCAAGGGTTCTTTGTCAAATTCGTTGGATTTGTTTTGGATATAACGTTTGACGTGATGAAGGAATACCCGATGAGATTTGAAAAGTTGATGATTGATTTATAAAAACTTATTTCTCTTGATGAATTTGGAAAAACTAGGTTGTTGTTTCTTCAACGTGATGTTATGATAAAGGTTCTTTCTTCTCAGAATATAGGGATTAGTCATGCATGAGTGATCAATGGTTTCCTTTGATTTGTTTGGATTTAATTGATCTTGTTTGAAAATTTTCAAATCTTACTCTATCAAAGTGAAGGTTTAGATGCCCCTTCATGACAAAGCGTGTCAAATGATATGGATAAAAGCCTCTCGATATGGAGAGTTGATTTGACAATTTTAAAATTTTAAACAAGTATTTTTGAGATAAAATCCGTAAGATGGTAAAGGATTCTGTTGATACTAATGATGAGGTTTCCAAATTATGATAAGATAGATATGTTTTATCGTGCGATCAGTTTAAGATTTTTACAACGTTTGTTTTGACACAAATTTAGCTCAAGAAATAGTTTTCAATGGTTTGTTTTTGTCACTTTGCTTTGATGAAAAATGATGTTTGATGGAAAAGGCTTCTGAAAATATTTTTGAAAATTTTAAAATTCCTCACTGTTTTGCCCTCTGTTTATATGTTTTTGATCACACGCTAAAACATAGACTACATGCACTACCAAAATTACTCGACGCACTAAAATAATGACCACATGCGCTAGGCTGCCCCTAGACACATGCTAAAGTTCTGAGTGTTCAAAAATTGTTTTCTTTCTATTTTGAAAAAGCCATGTGCTAGCCTGGGCCTGTAACGCGCTAACGTTTGAACTTGATGCGCTAATGTTTAGCTTCCACATGCTAAGCTGATGCTTCCACGCGCTAGACTGTTTCTCTGATGCGCTAAATGTTTCAACACTGGTTTGATTTGGGATAAAACGCTACTGTTAGGAACTGATGCGCTAACTTGATGGTTGGATGCACTAACAAAAATACCTCATGCACTAAGAACTTGCTCTTATGCACTAAACTGCCCTGATTTTTCCTTTGGTTGGTTTTTTTTTTTTTGTAAACTTTGGATTTTTGCTGTGAATTTTTCAAGTTTGATGGATGATTTTCTGAAATAGTAAATGCAAGCACGACACAAAAAGTACAACCATTTTACCTAATCTAACAAAAAGTGTATGTTCTACGAGGATGTATTCAAATCCCCAATGTTTTAACAGGTTTGGATACAAATAATACACTTTAGAAAGACTCTTTATTCAAAGGTCATAAATAACATCATAGCCCACTAGTCTCGATACTCCGTCAGCTCAAACAGCTGTGTCACCCCCTAGAGGTCACCCATTTTTTTGCCTTTTGCCAGAAATTAACTCAAAGTGAATCACTTCACAATTGAGTAGTTATCTTGGGAGATATATGGTGAGTAATCTTGGGGGCAAATTCTTCCCCACCCTTGCACTATGATGTTATAAATGTCTGGATACTGACTCAGTTCAAAGCTTCTATTTCTATGGTTCGTAATCAGGCTTCTCGTTTGGCCGTCAGTGATAAACTCCCTTAGGAGGCTTCCCAACCTTTAGAACAAAGGCTTTACATATCTCAAAGATACTGGGGGAAGGCTAATCGCTGCGTGCAACCGTTGAAAATGACTTTTGTCACTTTCCACGTTTGATTATAGTGGGTTGGAATTCTTGTGTCAAAGTCATTCCCCAGTTAGGTCGTTCCCTTCACACCGGTCATAAACGACTTTAAGAGTTGATTTCAACTCCTTAAGAAGGCAGACTTGCTAAAGGTTTTATGCTTGAAATACAGAAAGCTTTAAGAGTGGTCTAGATTTTTGATCACCCAGTTAAAGGGAGAACATATTTCTTCTACTTTCGAGACAAGGCAATCAAGTTGTTCTTTTTAGCCTTCAAGACAATGATTTGCTAACTTCTATTTAGAGATGTTGCTCCAACAAGCATGATGTTCTTTTTAACCTTTCATAGCAAAGTGTGTATTTCCAAAAACCTTTGCAAAACAAGCCTAGTCAACAAAGTAAATCATGATTTGGTCAACAAAATTAAAGTCGAGAGGAGAATAATTTCCCTCTTTGCTTTGCACAAAATGAAGATGAGATTCTTTTTCCTTTGCAAAATAAAATGGATCCTTTTAGACACCAAAGGAAGGTGAGGTTTGTTTTAACCTTGCTAAAAGTAAATTTGCTTGTTCTTTTTAAAGCTTCCAAAATGAAGTGTTTTTCCTAACTTGCAGGAATGAAAGGTTTTCTTTGTTGTTTTTTGAAAGAAAGAAAAGAAAACTAGACTAATTCCTTTTATTCCTACATAAAAATGTTAGAACCTGCACATAGTCAATTAGCAGAAAAAAAAAACCAAATCATCATGGTGGGCTTCACAAGCCTAATTTTTAACTTTCGGTTACAAATTATTTTCTATCTGTGATGTGCTACAAAACAAACTGTACGTGCTACAATATAACCTCGATGCGCTAAAAGAAAGTTTCAACGCGCTACACTGTTTTCATGATGCGCTACTCTGTGCGGCGAAAGCGCTGCTCTGTTTTTTTTTTTTTTGTGCTGAGACCTACAGGAAAAGATTAGTGGAAGTCATGCACAAAAGAAAGGACTTCACACGCTAGAGTATAGACCCCACGCGCTAAACAGTAAGCAGGATGCGCTAGACTGTTAACTAGATGCGTCAGGAAATGTTTCCCATGCACTGATTCATGTTTCCCACGGACCTACAAAAGTGGTTAAATTCAAAAACTGATTTGATATATGGAGTCGAGCCCACGGTGGGCGCCAGAAATGTATGCGAGAAAAGTGGGTCGATAGAACTCAATATATGAAAATATTCCAAAAGACTTGTCCACACACACCCACAAGACTTCTTGGTACAAGATATGGAGTAATGAAGTATCACTCAGCTTACCAAGGTTGGTCCCATGGTTCTCTATCTTACACGGTCCCTCAAACCAATGTTTTTGCTCTCAGATCACTGAGCAAAATGGTTTAGGGATGACAAATGTAAGAACGAGGGATGCTTTGATAGATTTTAGAATGAAATGCATCCTAAGCTATGCATGATCCTAGAAATGTAATAAACTAGATTATAAGATGACAAGGTTAGTATAAATACTATCCTAACATGATATATATTAGTCTATGATTGAGCTAAATGATAAAGAAAGTATTCTAAACATACATATTTAGACTAATTCCTAGTTAAAAGAGAGGCTAAAATGATGAGCATAAATGGTATGAAAGCTTGAATGTATTTGAGTATAAGTATGATACTACAAACTTGGATTGATCTCTAAAAATGGAGGAATGAGAGCTCTATTTATAGCAAAAATAGGGCAATGGATGGTCAGGATTGAAAGAGTTGATCAAGGGTTGAGTTTGAAAGTTGGGGATCCATGTTTGTAATTTGCACCAATTAAATGGTGACAAGTGTCAACATAGGGTTGGGTTGAGAGAAGGGGTTGGAGGCATTAAATTCTTGAGAAGACCTTATGGTTATCTAGAGATAAGGGTTAAGCTTAAGTTAAGCTTACACTAATGGATTAAGAGTTAATCCAAGGATAAACCCTTGTGCAAATGATTAAGAGATAATCATGGTCAAAGCATTAAAGGCTTGATGAGACCTTTGGGTTGGATGAAGGTTAAGTTAGGCAAAAAGTCTTTAACCATGTAAGAGGGTTGAATTAACCATTAATGGTTTGGGAGACTTTGGGGATTTTAAGTGGTTGAAGATTTGAAGCCTTTAATGGTTATCAAAGACTTTAAGGTTTTGAGAAGTGACTTCCCTTTGTTTAGGGATGTGACAAAGTTTAGAAGATGGGTTAAGCTAATTAGAAGCGATTAGAAGAGTCTAGAAGGGATTAGAAAGGGGTTTAGGAAGACAAGTGGGAGATGTAGAAAAATGCAAGTGGATGGAGGGATAATAGGATTTAATTGAAATAAAGTTAATTTAATTCAATTTGCTTGCAATTTGGGGAAATTAAATAAATTAGATTTATTCAATTTAGGATAACTATTTAATTAAATTTGAATTTAATTAAAAGTGGATTAGGGGGGTTTAATTGAATAAAATGATTTATTCATTAAATGGGTATAGTGAATTTAATTGAGTAATTTACTTAATTAAATAGAGGAATGTGGGTAATTTAATTAAATTGGATTTAGTTAAATAGAGAAATGAACATAAAATATTCATTTAGGAATATGGTCATTTTATATGTCTACACCAGTAATGACAAGGAACAAACTGAGACAGAACACATGTCTGATATTTGAATTTGAACCAATAATAGTAAAAGAGGCATTTAATAGTAAGGATTGGGTAAATGCTATGACAGAAGAGATTGATCAAATCAAGAAGAATGACACATGGACACTGATCCCAAGACCGAAAGACAAAAATATAATCGGTACAAAGTGGATTTTCAAAAACAAGCTAAACGAAAAAGGTGAGGTCATTCGCAATAAAGCAAGACTAGTTTGCAAAGGTTATACCCAAGAAGAAGGAATATACTATGGTGAGACTTTGGCACCTGTGGCTAGACTTGAGGGAGTAAGAACATTGTTGGCATATGCTTCTTTAAAAAATTTCAAGGTATATCAAATGGATGTTAAATCTGCATTTTTGAATGGTGTACTATAAGAAGAAGTCTATATCGAACAACCTGAAGGATTTGTTGAAGACAAGAGTAAAGATCAGGTTTGTAAACTAATCAAAGATTTATATGGTCTAAAACAAGCACCTCGAGCATGGTATGAAAGACTGCACTCTTATTTGATCAAGATTGGTTTTATAAGGACAAGTGAAAACAACAATATGTACATGAAGAATGATGAGGACAATGGAATACTGATCTCAACCATATTTGTTGATGATATTATTTTTTGTGGTAATGACTCCTTATGCAAGAACTTTGGAAATGAAATGTGCAAAGAATTTGAGATGTCATTAATTGGTGAGATAAATTATTTTATAGGTTTACAGATACTGCAAATGAAAGATGAGATTTTCATTACTCAATCCAAGAACATAAAGGAAATCTTGAAGAAATTTCGAATGGAGGATTCTAAACCTGTAAGTACTCCTATTACTACCAACTGTAAACTATCAAAGAATGATGAATCTGCATCTGTTGATGAGACACTTTACCGATCTATGATTGGAAAGTTGCAATATGTTGTGCATAGTAGATCGGATATAGCACGTGCAGTAGGTATTGTTGCAAGATTCTCTGCAGATCCCAAGGAAACCCATATGACATCAATCAAGAGAACTTTTAGATACTTGAGAGGCACTAAAGATTATGGCTTAGTATATGAAAAGAGGAATGATTTTGATTTAAAAGTTTATACTGATGCTAATTGGGCAGGCAACATTGATGACAGGAAAAACACAAGTGGTGGAGCTTTCTTTCTGGGTGATAGACTAGTAAGTTGGCTTAGTAAGAAACAAGGATGTATTTCACAGTCAATAGCAGAAGCAGAATATGTTGCTGCAACATTGAATTATACCAATATAGCATGGATCAAGCAACTGTTAGAAGGTATAAATGAGAAAGTTACCAAGCCAGTAACTATATTCTATGATAATACTAGTGCCATTAACATTTCAAATAATCCGGTAATGCACTCTAAGACAAAACATATTTCTATAAAGTATCATTATCTCAGAGAAGAAGTTCAAGAGAAGAAAGTTGTGCTCGAATATATCAGTTCAAAGGAGCAAATTGGAAACATATTCACAAAGCCACTACCAAGCGACACTTTTGAGTATCTCAGAAGCAAGTTAGGGGTCCTACTCCTATCTTCTACTCACTGATAGAGTTCAGTGAAAGCATCAATTCGATGAATCTACAGAATATTATGTGTGGGTTGATGCTGATTCACACACTTTAGAAGGTTTTCTAAAGGTATACAGGAAATAGTGAATAGAGACAAGTTGCTCTGACCAAGACTGAGATGATACATAGCAAGGCAAATCACTTCATAGGGGAAGAAATCATGATTTAGTTCTTTTACTTTTTGGCATTATTGTCAAAGGGGGAGAAGACTAAATGGTAGACTAAATGGTAAAGCCCTAAATGTAGAAGATATCAGAAGACCACTGACAGGGGGAGAAGATTAAGGGAGAAGATTACGGAAAAAGGGAGAAGACTTCAAAAGATTTTAACAGCTCAAGGATAACAGGAGAAGTCTAACAACAATTTGAATCCGAATCAATTTGAATATCTTGTTGGTATTACCATTTAAAAGTTGGTTTTTCCATCAATGCCAAAGGGGGAGATTGTTGGCATTTCAATAGAAAGAGATTGTTGATATTCAATAAGGATATTGAGGAGGTTGTTGGAGATTATTGATATAACTAAAAAAGGATGATAACTATCTTTACAACATTATTTTGTCATTGACGTCAAGAAATTGATTTTCTGATTCAGTATGATGTTTCCATATCTTGAGAAGATTGATTTGAAGAGAATTAAGATGTTGGTAAAAGACACAGAAAGTATGTGATGAATAAAGGGAGAAATAAGTTATTCAATGGGCAACTATTACCGAGTTAGACAATGATGAGATCATGATGTTTATATTGTTTTGACATCCTACATATGTTGCTGATTGTAAGGTTAATACTATACTATGTCATCGAGCAAGGAACCTAGTCGGTAAACCCTAAGGAACCTAGTCAGTAAACCCTAAGGTTATCGATATCGGTTAATGAAGGCGGAATGTCTACCAAGTAAAGTTTAGTATTTACCGAGTTGCAACCGAGTTATGATAGATCGCATGGGATGGATAAAAGCATTATTTAATGAAGGATGTTGATGAGCTAGAGATGAATAAATGATTGGTATACCACGCATGAGGTTTGTTAAGGATCTATGGCAATGGAAAATCAAGAGGAAGATCTATAGCACAGATTGAACCGCAATAACCTAGCACAAGTTCCTAGGATGGAATACAAGTTCCAAGGCAAGGTAAAATTTTTTCAGATCGAAGGATACATTGAACGTAGTCAAGATTGAAGATCTGATGGCTAAGATTGATCATGGGAAATGTGATCAAGGAGATTCAATGGTTAGCAAATTGTTTATAAATAAGGAATTGTTGATAAACAATGTATGCAAGCAAGTGTAAGCATAAGGGATGCTACATAGTGATTACTAAGCACAGAAGCTTGAAGACCTGTTTGAATAATAGAGTAAGGAGCCTAGCAGAGGGACAAGATAAGTCCTATGACAAGATTGTTTTGAGAAAATAGAATCTGCTTTAGTATTTTAGATGTGAAGTTGTAGATATATTTTTATTACTATTATTTTGTAAGTGATAGAAAATCTCTTAATCGAGTGGACTTAAAAGTCTTATTTGTAAACCCTCTAGCAAGGTAACATTCTAAATGAGTGTTTGAAATCCTTTGACAAGGTCACTTCTAACAAAGTGAAGATCCTAACAAATCTGAGGGAAATCCCTTAACCGGGTCACATCTAACAATGTGTTTGTAATCTTTAACAAGATTTTCTTTTAATCGAGCATACTCTAGAAGAGTATATTTCTTAGTGGGTCTAAAATCTCATAGTGGTTTTTCCCTATTTGGGTTTCCACGTTAAATCTGGTGTTATATGTCTTATGATGATTATGTGTTTATGAGATAGCATGTTTAGCAATTTTTGGTTATATTGTTGAAGTATAAGTTACCAAGGTTGAATTTGTTGATTTTATGGAAGATTAAGTTTGTATGATTCACCCCCCCCCCCTTTCATCTTGTTAGTCTTTGGCATCAGAACTTTACACCAGACTCCAATCATTTTTTAAGTAAAGGTAATAAAGAGGAATCTCTAAACCACATAGGCTCAAAATTCAAGGGAGACTTGTGAAGAGGTCTATCCTCAAGGATGGAGAAGGAGATTGGAAAGTGGTTTGAACCTGGATTGGGAAGAATAGAAGAAAATAATTCAACATTCGAATCAATCCAATTTTCAGATAATAAGAACCTATCTAATCTTTCAGCTATCTCAGAAAACCCCTTCTCATATTAGTCCACATGTAAAAACACCACTCTAATTTTCACAATAAAAGAGACCCAGATCAGACATGAAGGCCCCAAAATCATCCATAATCCTCTTGTTAGGGAGAATACCTCCACTCTTCTCTGCTAATTGAGAAATAGCATTGAAATCTCCCCCCAAAACAACAAAAGATCCCTGTCTCAAAGGGGAGGAGATCCTCCCAAGCTCACTCCACAATTTACATTTGTCTTGAATTCCTGAAGGAACATATATATTAAAAAAGCCAAAACTTTACATTTGAGACCTTACTCTTGACAACAGTTAGAATCCAATTAGCAGCAGAAGCAACAAGTTGTAACTCAACATTATAACTATTCCATAAAAAAGCCAAACCACCTAAGGCCCCATAAGAAGAAATAGAGACATACTTCCACCTTTTCCAAGAAGAAAAAATTACATTAGCAAATTCTAAAGACAACTTAGTTTCCTGAAGCAAAAAAACATCAAACTTAATTAAGTCAATCTAAGAGTTAATTAAGCGTCTCTTGTTAGGGGCATTTAAGCCCCTATCATTCCAAGAAATGATCCTCAATGTCTTCGAGGGGAGGAAGAAGCTCCCCTCTTCCCTTTTTTCATAGAAACTTTATTATCTCCAAAACTACTTTGCAAATTCCTCTTAACAGCCACCGACCTAGTAACCCGGGGGCTAGATACTAATTTATTATTTCTCTTTACTGAGGTCTCATAAATATGACCCAACTTTTTAGATCTTCCCAAAGAGAGAGAATGCTTCCCTAGCTTATCACCAGGAGATACTGACAGAGTTTTTTGAATACCTACACCGATCTCCATTTGTGTCTTGCAGCTTTTCAGAGGTCTCCCTCTACCAGGAGAAGCCACTGAAGATGACAGAACCATATTAGATTGGAAAATTGGTAATTTCTTACTCAAGTTAGGAGACACCATCTCACCTAAAATTTCTTCATAATCCTTAGAAGCTAAAACCTCAAAAGGATTCTTTGAAGCAGATAAAGGAAGAGACTTATTAATATTTCCCAAATCACACTCAATTGAATTAACAACCCGCTCAGTCACATTCTCATCCATTTGGTGATCATGATCATTCAAAAGCTCATTAACCTGAAGAACTACATTAACATCCGAGCTGATGACCGAATCATCTGAAGGCAAAGCATTACCCCTCCTATCTTTATCCTTCACTAAATCTTTTATCTGCTAGATCAGATGTTCCTCATTTGGAGAGCTCATAAATATGCTCGAGGAGGATCCCTTATTAATCATTTTGTTTTCAAATCTATGCCCCAAACTCAGATTATCATTTTTCAAATTTGAAATGTTATCCAGACTTTCTCCAGGTTTATCCTTGCTACTCTTATCAGAAGATTTCACACCAATATTATTCAGAATAGACCTAGGTTGTTCTATGATATTATCATCTAGCTCTAGAAGAGCTCCAAACATAGTCATAGTGTTCAATGTATTCTCACAATCTCTAGGACCAACTTCATTACCCATATCAGAATGATTTATGACTGTTTCTAGATTATTTGATAAAACCTTACCCTTTTTAAAATCCATAAATAGAGGTGCATCCACAATTAAAGGAAACAAAAGGAGATCATTATTCATTTTATCAATTGGTTGCCACCGAATTCCATCATTAGATTTGATAGTACAAGTCTTAGGGCAAACATAATCAGGGCCTATCAAAACAATTTTTACGAGAACCTCCCCATCCACCATATCCGATTTAGAAGTTAAAAAAGTTCCAAACTTATCACCAATCATTTTCAAAACCTCAGGATCCATGAATTCAAATGGAAATTTAGGAAAACCGAACCATACATTTTAGGTTTTGACCAATCTGGCACAAAAAAAGGCTTCCAAGCCGAAACAAAGATCAAATTATTCCCAAACCAATGATATTCTAGATTAAGAACCTCATTCCTAACCAAAGGAGAATCAAATACAATGATGAATGAATTGGTAGACAATAATTGAAAATAACACATTCCTGGCCAACGTTTTTGCATTTTGTGATGCAATTTAGATAGACATGTTTGATTACCCCAAATAACCCCAGAAATTGCTACTGAATGTAAACAACTTGCTTTCTCTTCTATGGATGACCCAGCTAGGTCCAAACAAGGGATAGGAGCTGATACCCGAGATGAAGAACCATCTACCGGATTAAGGCCAATGACATTATCACTTACCTTGTCCCCCTGCTGATGTAACACAGGTGATTCCGTCGGAAAACCCTTATCTGTCTGTTTGAACAATTTTTCCTCTGCGTGTTTCGAAGGGGCTAAGTCCCTAACTCCCTCCTTCTCCACCACCTTCGAAGACTTGACAATCTTAGCATATGATTCTTTACTACCCATCTCTGCAGACCTTTCCAAAAACCATTTCCGAAAATACCTTTGATTTAGATCCTTTCCACTATGTCTGTGAAAATTTTGATTTACAATCTTATCAAAATGACCATGAAACCCTTGCCCAATATGTCTATGAAAACTGTGTACAAAAACCTGGGTTCTTCTATCCTATTCCATAACCCTCCATTTTCTTCTAAAATCCCCGAAAATACTTAGAAATTGGCCTAATAAATGTAGCATTGTCCCTCCGCTCATTCTGTGCCGCCATATCCACCCAATTCCCATTCTTAAAAACCAATTGTGGGACATGTGGCTGGTCATCCCAACCCACATCTACCCATGCACCAACTCCTTTCTTATCACTGGAATGGAGCCTAATTATCTTCTTCATATAGAAGTTTTATTTCAATCATGTTTGTATTCATATCTCTCACTTATACATTGAGACCTTTGTTGAACAAACAACATTTTTATATGGCTTACCAATTGACCTTGGGTATTTTTTATATTGAATCAAGAAATTCTCTTCATGTATTATACAAATGTATGCAAAAAATAGACCAATTTTTTTTCTGATTATACATTTTTGGCATACCCATTGCACACCAAGATGTAGTTGCTAGTTATATTTTATTCTACGCTGTAGAAAATTTACACTATCGTAATGATTTATCTATCTCATCTTATGCTATTGCTTCTCTCACAACACTTGTATCTTCTACACTTTCTTATTCCATATAATAATTTGCTTTCAATTACATCCAAAAAGCATGTGAAATTATTCCAACGTTGGGAAAAATCTCAATATTATGCACTGCCGACAATATAAATTATTAATCAAGGTACCCCACTTAGTCTAAAAATGTAAATTTTCTACGTGCTTTAATTTCACGAACTGGATAAATTAATGGGGTGCACAATTGAAATTATCCCTCCCTTCCAAAAGTTTTGATCAATTTTCCAAAAAAGTGGTCCTTCCTACTCTGTGTAAATTAAGCATTAAATCACTTTTTGAACATATACTATATTAAAAAATATTTAGTAGATTCATAGTAGACTGAGCATAAAAGTTTTTAAAATAATCCCACCGATGTATGAGTGTTGTTTGGCATGGATGCACCGAAAAACAGGTCAAATTTTTTTTTTTCCACGTAAGACGCCATTTACTTAATAGAATTTCAAAATTTTCATTATGAAAGTGACTAGTGTGGAAAAATCAACCTAGTTATAAGTAGGTTTTAAATTTGAATGAATGTAGTAAATATTTTCATTAATATGTAGAAACAAATATAATATCTATCATAAATTAATAGAAACATATTTAAAATTAACATATATATAATATCTGAAATGGTTTGAATTATTTTTGTACATGATGATAAACATAAATTCTTAAGTTCTTAAATTGAAAAGGGCTTGTTTAAGAATTCGAGGTTCTCTAGTGAAAAATGGTCTATTCAATATTTAGGAAAGACACTAAATTCATTAATTACCACTTTTCAGCATGGACAGAATTTGAAAATGTTATTTTGTATTTGACTATTGAAAATTGTGGTGTTTTAGTATAGTGTAGAGAGATGAAGAACTTTGTGAAAGCTCTCTACATTTTGTACTATGATTATATTGTTATTAACATTGACAAAATTATCCCCAATAAATAATATTCTAATCCTAAGATAATATATTCACAATGTTAATGAAAATGATCTCATTCAATATTTTTAAACAATATAAAATTTAAAAATAAAAATGACTTTTAAACACAAAAAATATTCCTTCTAGGATCCACGCTGAGCTACAACGCAAATATTGGGCAATCTATGAGATGTAAATCACTAATGGATACCTCAATGTTGAGCATGCTTGATTTTTTCTTGAGAAGTCCCTAATTGGAAAATTCTTGGGAATAAGTCTTTTGTGTGCAACTATTGAGGAATTGATCAGGGAAAATTGGGGTATTGATTTGGTGCTACCACTTTTATCTAAAAGCAGTTCTTTGTGATAGTTTTCTAATTTTCAAAGGAAAGGCATAAGCTCTTGAAATGTAGACTATGGATTAATAAGGGGTCCTATCTATTTTTGCATAAATGGTCACCGAATTTTAGTCCTACAAATTGCAACCCCTCAAATGGCTTGGTACTGCAAATATGCTATTCACGTGTGCCTAAAACATCATATCTTACTTTCAAAGTATCCAATATTGCTTTAGGACCAACATTACTGACTGTTCATGGTTCTTTTGTTGTTGGCTTTGCATGATGCTATAATAACTTAACATTTTTTAATTTTTTTGTATTGCATATAAGGAAATAAATGCTATTACAAAAGGAGTGACCGGAATGTCTACTTGGACCACAGGCCCAAATTTACAAAACTGTAAACAGATTGTCTACTGAGATATATACATGGAAAAATACAATTTAGAACATAAAACTATAATGTTTTATACAAAAAACCACTATTCTCAAAGCTGTCAGTCGATTATCAACACAAAATCTGCTCCTGCGATGCATCTACCCACGTAGTCCATCCCCTAGGGCCCTCCATCCACACAACTTGCTTTCCGTCAAGTAGTTCTATGAGCAGCAGCATCTAATCTTTAAAAGGATCTCTAGCTTTGGCAACCTCTGCTCCCAGGGCCTCCAGTGCTAGGTCTATATCCTGCTTCCCTCTGATTGCATGCTTCCATTTATATCCATTCTCCATCTCGTGGAGATACATCCTTGCATTTCCATCCTTTATGAACTGGAAGAATTTGTTCTTTTCAATATTCATCGTCATTGATACCTGCAAGAGAATTCAGTGAAGGGTGCGTCCACAAAAAGACTCAGTAAGGGCCCTACCTATGCCCTGAAATTTATCCTCATTACTGATTTTCCAAATGTACCATAAAATCTCAGAAGTAGGAACATACCAGAATAGGTTAGTGTCTTTTTTCAAACCCTTAATATACCCAATTATAACATCGAGCACAATAAATTGATTAGGAATAGCAATACCAAATAGTAACCAGATTTCTCTAGCAATGCTACATTAAAAAAAAATATGTCTAACTGATTTAGGAACTCTGCAAATATTGCAAATATCACAGCTGCTATGTTCTTTTCTAAGGGTAACCTGTTAATAATCATAAGCCATTTAAAACACTTTTCTTTGGGAACAACAGGGCTACACCATAGTCTTGTAAAAACCTTCTACCATTGTTTAACTGAAAAATCTGCAAACCATAATTTATTAACCTAAAAAATTATTGCTTCATCATATGTTAGTGTCTTATATATAAATCTAGCTTTAATATTAGATACAGAGATGGTATTATTCCACAAAAGTTCCTTACAGCAATCAATATCATTCTTGCACTTTTTGGGCAAGTAGAGTTTCTCACAAGCTTTTTCCAACATGTTATAAGTTTGTTTATGGGAGACTTGAAGGTTAAATCTAACTCGGAGGGTATCCCAGTCAAGTAGCCTGTCATCCTTAATAATTTCTTTAAAACAGCAAATGCCTTTTGCCACCCATGCTTTAGCAGAGCACCCTTGCGTAAGTGCCAATTGTTTGGAGGAGTGCAAGAGGTTCCACCTAATGGATCTACCTCCATGGACTAGCTCATTGTTGCTGACTCTAGTATTGCTAATGAAGGGCTTAATACTCTCCCAAGCCTTCCAGATAGACTTGAAGACATTCGAGCCCTGTACTGAGACTGCAAAGTCTCCAACCACAAGGTCACAAAAAGGTAGGGATTTCCAAGATTTGGCCTTTTTGGTACAACCCTCAATATGTTATTCCTAATTAGAACCTTTCAAGGTTCATTACCATCTAATGCCTAGAATATCCATTTTGTTGCAAGAGCAATCCCTTGGATTCTCAAGTTTTTTAGTCCTAGCTCTCCTAGAATCTTATCCTTATGATAGCATTCCCATTTCATAGAATGCATCCTTTTGTTACCTTTTCCATCAGACCAAAGGAAGTCCTTAATGGTTTTTTGTATCTCTAGGATCTGTTCGTTGGGGAACATCCATACTGAGGAGTAGTAGATGTTGTATGAGGAGAGAATTTTTTGACACACTTGCACTCTCCCAGTGAGTGAGAGATACCTATTATCCCATTTGTTAAGCTTTTTGTCTATCTTGCTTCTAACCCAATGCCACATCTCTTTGAGGGATGAAGATATGGCAAACGAAATTCCAAGGTATCTGACTATTTTATTGGGCCCTCCCCATTGGATCCCAAACCGTTGTAGCCACTCAGGAGGCCGGTCCTCCCACCCAAGCATGGTAGATTTTCTCTGAGAGATTTTAGCCCCTGATATTTCTCCTAGGAATTTGATTTTTCCTTCCAGGGCCTTCATATTCTGTTTACTGATTTCTATAAAGAGTACTATGTCATCAGCAAATTGAGCATTGATCAGTTCCTCACCATTCAGAAGTTTGATCCCCTAAACATTAGGAGAGATGGTAGAGTCCCTTAGAATGTAAAACAGAGCATCAGCTGCAATAACAAAGAGAGAAAGGCCTAGGGGCAGCCCTACCTAATAGATCTGCCTAGAGTAATATTCTATGACAGGGAACTGTTAACTTCCACCTGGGCTGAAGAATCTTTGAGGAGAACCATCACCCATTTGTAAAATTCTGTAGGAAAGCCAAATGTTTCTAACATCATCAGAATGAATCCCCATTCTACCCTATCATATGCTTTCTCGAAGTCTAGGAGAAACATGACCGCATTCTGTCCTGAAGTCTTCACCCATTCCATGGCTTCCCAATTGGTAATTAGATTTTCAAGGATACATCTTCCTTTGATAAAGCCTGTTTGCATGGAGCAAATGAACTTAGGAAGTAAATTCTCCAATCTCATCGCAAGAGTCTTAGCCAATATTTTGTAGGATACATTAAGAAGTGTTATCGGTCTCCAGTTCTTGATAAGACACTTGTCTCAATCTTTGGTAAGTAATTTTATAATCCCACTGTTGATTCGTTCCCCTAAGGAACCAGTATCTAAAGCCTCAGAGTAAAGCTCATACAAGTCTTGACAAACCTAATCGTCATTAGCTTTGTATAACTCTATCGTTAGACCATCTAGGCCCGAAGATTTATCATTATTCAGACTTTTAATGGCACCTTTTAGTTCTTTCATAGTGATGGGCCCCCTTAATGCCTATGCATCCTCCACTGAAATCTTGGAGGGGATAATCCTTCTGCATTTTTCTCTTTCCTCCTAGGAGTTAGTGAAGTCTTCAGATGTGAAGAGACCTTTGTAGAATTGAGAGAATGCTTCCTTGATATCCTCCAGATCCTTTATTTCTTTGTTCTCTATCCAAATCCTATCAATTTGTTCTCTACACTATTTTTGCTTCAGCATATTGAAGAAGAACTTAGATCCTTTATCCCCAAATTGCATCCAATGAGCTCGAGCCTTGATCATGGCCCCTCTGGTCTTAGTCTTTTGATGATTCCTGAGGTTATCCCTAGCCAAGGCTACTTTTTGAGAAATTTCAACATTGCAAGGATTGTCTTGGATCTCCACCTCGCATAAGTGAAGGTTACCAGATAGTGTTCTCTCTTTCCACCTATAATCCTTAGCTTTCTTTTGTCCTATGGTTTGTAGCAATACCTACCAACTATTGACATTCTGATTCCATCTATCCACACTAGAGTTCAACTTTCTATTACTCTTGTTAAACAACCTAACAATCTTTACTGCACTCAACACATCTGTGTCTTTTAAAAGATTGGAGTTTAGAAAGAATTTATCTTTAGCAATTCCTTGTCCCTTAGAGGAGTCTCTGAGCCTAATCTGTGAAATGATAGGATGGTGGTCTCATAGTGTGGTTGGATAAACTATCACTGGATTGCCATTCTTGCTAAGGTCAAAGGAGAAGTGCTCTCTTTTAACATAGAATTTGTCTAGCCTACAATAGATCCTATGTTTTCCTCTCTAATAGTTGCACCAAGTGTACTGAATTTTGGTGTTTTCCTTCTTATTGTAGAACAGGGGGTCAAAAAGTTTCTTTTGGCTTTTCATTCTCTCCCAATGTAATTTCTCCATTCCTTTCCATTCCATAGGGATACCTCCACTTTTATCTTCACGAGTTTCAATCATATTAAAGTCACCCCCAACAATCCAAGGAATATCCGACAATGCAGCGATCCAACCCCACATTTTAGTTCTCTCTCTGTAGTCATTGGAGGCATAGACAGAATAAATTCCAAATCTGATTCCATTGTACTCTAAGGCAACCTAGACCGCTGTATTACACAATGAGCATCCTTTGTTCACTATGTGCTCCTTCCATTTGGGGTTAATAAGTATTCCAACACCTCCTCTACCTCTATCATGCTTTGAGAAAACCTTAATAGAGTCTTTCCATTAAAATTCTAGGTTGACTTCCAAGGTAAACTTGACAGCCTTGAGTTCTTGAAACATAATAATGTTTGCATTCTTATGTTGATTGACAAACTTTCTGACAATCTGCTTCCTGTCTAGAGATTCCAGACCCCTAATGTTCCAAGAGATGCACTTCATCTTAACATGGTATATTATTTCTATTCTTTGGATGCCTTAAACTTGTTAAAGCATCTTGGGAGATCTTTCTTCTCCTCATTATTCCTTCTATTATTAGAACCCCTGTATTTGGATCCTAGAAGTCTACCTCTTCTTCTTCTAGGAAGTGCCTCAGAGTTTTCATTAACCGTTGTCCATTCTCCTTCTTCTCCTGTGCACTCCTCAACTTGATCCTCATCCTCAACCCCAGATGCCTTCCTATTGTCCCCCTGATTAGGGATCTCCAGGGTCTCAGAGCAAGGATCAAATGCCTTCAACCTATCAGGAGGGTCTAAATTAACTACATCACTAGATAGGGAATTAGCTTCACTAGCCTTAGGGTCAGCAACAATGACCTCAATCACATAGGAATCCTCTAATTCAACAAACTTCTTCGGGGGAATGACACAGATCATGTCAGGGGTGGGTTCAGCAAGGGAGGAAGGATCTGTCTCGAAGACATTTGGTGAGTCAACCTCAAAGAGGACTTTTGGTGAGTCAATGTCAAAGGAGACATCTATGTCTACCGAACTTATATGGGGAGCTTTATTCATCACCCCAAACTGGCTCGCTCCCCTACTCAGCTCACCATTCACACCATCTCCATCTTTAGGATTCTGATTTCCAGGGTTATTTAAACTAGAGGTTAAGTTTGAGAATTTCATCTCTGGGGGGACCTCATGCACATCGTCATCCATAGGCGATATTAAGTTGCTATCCATAGTCATTTTGTTAATCGCATAATTTGAATTATTAGGTAAATTTGCCCTAATTTTTTCCAGGGCTAACTGTTGAGCATTTTTCCTCCTTTTCTTAGGGTTTTTCCCCACAATCTGAAAATCATCATGCGAATTTTCATTCATCTATTTTAGAGAATCTGAAATCGCAGAATGAGGGGTGGGGACAACTCCAAAATTACCCGCATTGAAGATTTTATCAAGAACCTGGGGTTTAGAATTTTCTCAAGTTAAAAGATTATTAATTTTTTTACTAATGGCATTAAGGTTTTCCATGTTCGGGATGTCCTTCGCATGAACAGGTTGCAGGTTATTGGATTGACTTCGGGGTCTATCCGAACCCTTGAACTTGTTAATAATTGGGCAATTCTTATGAATATGCCCCTGTTTCCTGCAGAGAAAGCACACATTCACCCCTCCAAGGATTTCATTAGGGCATGTAACAACTTCGGATTCTAGGTTAATGTTTACCGTTTTGGGGAAATCACATCCAGGGTTGATTGAAATCAAAACCCTAGCATCCAGATGCAAAATTAGCAAGGACGAATTATCCACTTGAATAGCCTTTCCTATCGGTTCAACAATTTGAGGTATAAATCTTCACAACAAGGGAGGCACATCTCGAATTAAAACCCATCTAGGGCACGAGAGTGCAAGTATTTTCCCATTAACCACTTCTGGCGACCATTCGAGGGCACGAAATGTACATTTTCCGACAGACCAATATTGTTTATTAAGAACCTCTTTTTGCATTTTATGATCCTTAAAAAAAATGACAAACAACCCTTTTTGAATGAGCCTACAAAATGAGACCAAATAAACTATTTTAATATTCCAAACATTTCTAATCCAATCATCCATAAATTTATGCGTGGGACATTTATCCACATCTACAGTTGCAAAGAAAATTGTTGTATCTTTAAGCCTATTCTTTTCCACATTAATTTCTTTACACATTAAATCATTACGGAAAATGGAGATGAAATCCCGAGCAGAGTGAGGGTCCTTACCTTCTCCATAGGGGCTACCATTAAAGTTTTTAACAAACCTTGCACGTTTGTCAATGGAGAGAGAGGAGAGAGTAACCGCATCTTTGAACGTCTTGGTTTTAAATGATGCTTCTTCACTGGGTTTTTCGGTGCCTTTAGAAGAGCTCTCCATTGAATAGCATTTACTACTCGCACAAAGAAAAGCAAGGCGACGATGGAGAAGGACGCTAGGAGTATAACCTGCACACAAACCAAGGTATTCACTTACCTACGTGGAGGAGAACTAGTGTACTCCCCCATGCCAGTGCCTACGGCCCTACAACCCAAAGTCCAAACCCTAGGTCCAGTCAGAGTTGCAGAGCAAGCGTCCATACTCTTAGTGTCTATCCTTCATCACTTAACATTTGTTGCTACAAGAAAGGTGTGAATATGTGATAATGATTCTGTGTTTCTCAAAAAATTCAAATATGGGTATGCGATTCTTATTTAATCACATATGACTGAAACCAAGTTCCACCAAGTACAACCATTTTGTAGATTTTGAGGTGTTCATTTGAACAAAACCCTATTTTTCTTTATATTTACAAACCAATTCCTCGTACTTTTCTCAATCCAAAATTTAATTGAAAATCATATTTTATTTATTTAAATATCACTCACACATACATTTTTTATTCCAATTATTATTTTGACTCAATTATCTTAAAATATTTACACCTAAAAAACTATTTTATATTAATATATAATTTTTTTAATTTTAATATATCTTATTTAAAATAATAAATTTATTTTAGACTTACAAATAAAATAATCATAATTGTTTTTCCCACTCAAGTACACCCCACCCAGCCATGCTTCACTCAACTACTAGCTTCTTTCCATAGTGAGGAATATATTTGGAAAACATATGATTAATCTTTTACCTTTTGAATACTTTATAGTTAAACGGTCAAAAGTAACCTCTTTCCATTTTAAAACAAACAATCCTCCTTAAGAATAATAAGTCGAGAGCTCAAAACATTTTAACATTTCGCTAGAAAACCGTTTAATCATTAGCCAGATCGATTCCCGTTTCATTTGATTGTGCTTCAACTTATACATCAAACAGTGAGCAATGGACAATAGATGGATAAATATAAGTCAAGACAGATGCAAATTAATATTTTTATGCTGGCCGACATTACAAAGTTCCTAAAGAGTGCCATTTATTCACTAAAGACACACTGTTCTTGATTACCTGCACTACGTAGAAATTGTGGAATACTAGCCGCAACTCACAATATTTTTATCTCCCTTCAAAGACCCCCAATAATGTAGAATATTAGTTTTCCTCATAACTATCATTCCTGATGTACGCTGTCAAGCTTTACGTAGACCAAATACTTCCGACCTTCATTTGATAACTTTGTTCACTAGAGAACAATGAATTATTACAACGATAAACAGCATCTGAATGAAAGATATGTATATGATACTTAATTCAGCTTCCTACAATTTGTTCGGATTTCTCCACTGGTACCAGTGAGAGGGCTTATGTTACCCATTTTTACCATGGCGGCTGCAAAATCACTGAAGAAAGTTGTTTGGTCGTTAGCATAGATAGTAACCTGAGAGTCAGCAGATCCATTATTAAAAAGCTCCTGGTCGGAGTGGAGAAGGCCTTGCTGGTTTATCAGATTTGTGTATAGTCGATGCCAAAGGTAGTGGGAGTTTGCACATCTAAGGGTGACAGACTGTCGTTTCCGTCACTAAAAGGGCAGTTAGCTTGCACAGAAGTGGCGTATGTGCTGTTGATGTTGGTTTCATTGTAGATGTGGGTTCTGAAACTAGTACACCGTGCTTGACCAATTGTATGAGCACCTGACCATCATAACACACTCAACGTCATTCAACATATATAAATATTTAGGGAAGAATATGAAATTTTCCTTGCAATTTTTAGAACTACCTGAAAGGGCAATCATGTCCTCCGTAGAAAGACCCTTGGCACTAAAATTTAAGATAAGATTGTTGAGGCTCGATGTGGGAGGCGGAAGGTCGTTGTTTGCACCGCTTTGGTTCGCAGTTAACGAGTCTCTCCTCCCCAACGGTACTGTCCATGATGGTCCTCCCAACTGCCAGTTTCAAACAGCATTCTTTCCTATTAAATCCTCCCATATTGATAATTCCAATACAAATACAGAGTACGCTTTACTCTTCTCTTGTTATCTGTTCTGATAATGCATCACAGCATTTTATTCGCAACCAAAAAAAATCTACAATAATCTAGTCTCGAAGAAAGTGAAATATAATGTTCATTAAGAGAAGAGTAGTTACCGCTACAACAGAATCACGAGCAGCAAGGGCGACAATGTCTGCACAAGACACAACTCCACTGCAGATTGCTTCGACTTGGGATTTGATGGTGTCGATCACATCGAATCCTCTAACAGAATTGATGTTTGGCACAGCGGTTTTTTCTGAGATTATGTTCGACGAGTTATCCAGCAGTATCGATCCGTCGCAGCCCTGCAAAACCAAATTAGCAATTGAAAATGGTTTCGACTAAAGTTAAATTTAGAGAGACTAAATGAAGTAAAAGTGAGCGTGCCCTTGGAGAGTTGAAGATGTTACGTTAACGAAACAGTCGTGGAAGTGAAGACGGAGTAAAGAGGCGGCCATTCTTGATTCATTGGCGACTGCAGCTTGCACCGCAGCTTGGACGATAAATTTGGACACGTAGTATCGTAAAAGGTCGAATCGAGCTGCCCCTTCACTTTACTCGAACACAACAAAATACATGCAATACATGCAATCAGGCTACGTGCCGTCATCATCGCTTGCTCTGCAGCAAAAGAAATATACTCGACAAATTAAACTGATTAGTCGAGAATGAAGAGCTTGGAGAAGTCTTGGTTTCTTATAGTCGCTGAGGAGCATCACACCTGATTTTTGCTGAGATCGTCATTGATGACGATTGATATTAACCTGGGACCCTGTGCCTCCAATGCGTTTGACAAATGTAACTTAATTCCACATGTGGTGGCCCACACGTCTGGACAGCCGCCCAAACTTATGGACTGTGGAATTATGTTCATATATTAAGTCCTGGTTGTAATAATGAAAAACCCATAAGAGTACTTGTTCAGAAAGCATAGACAGGTGGAACGGCTCGTTATTTCCACCAGTGAGTGTACGCCAGCCTACCAAAGTGTGAGTATGAAAGATAAAATTTTCCTTCTTTGTTTGGACGTTTCGGCATGTTGTACTGAGCTTAGTACTTTAAATCTGTAGTAATATGCCGAACTTAGCGGCCCGAATGTTAAGGAGGACGCTGAGAGGAAGAACGTTGGGGGGTTTAGTCTAAATTCCTCAATGAGCTACTGAAATTTACTAGAGAGGCTCAAATAAAAGGTTACGGGTTATCCAGCTGCCTAAAACACGATGCAGCTAAATTGGCTTCAAAAAGTTCATGTTATTAATTTTTTTGAAAAATGAAAGTCACAACTTGTTCTATTGATCACGATCAAGGATCTGTAATTTTTGACTCACATGAAAATTATGCAGAAATCATACTTTTTGGTGACTTTTTGGAGCCAGTTTAGCTACAACCCTAAAACAAAACTTATTTGAAGGAGAACATTTATGAAATTCATTATAAAGGTTCAAATACAGGCAGTTGCCACTTAGCCATCTAAAATGCAATTCATATGAAAGAGATTACTTAACTTTCTTTTGAAAACTCTCTTTCATATGGGTTGCGTGATAGCTAGTTGGATAGTCAATGCGTCAAATAGACACATTGTCACACATAACTTACTAACTGTCAAAAGAAAAACTGTTTACACTTTCAAATTCATAAGTTGTTTCAGTCTCATGGATGTTATTAAAAATCTTTCATTTCATTCAATTTGCTGATATCACTTTCATGGTCAACTAACTTTGTCGATTGCATGTGCACGTATAAAA
Organism: Cryptomeria japonica; assembly: GCF_030272615.1. NCBI lineage: Eukaryota > Viridiplantae > Streptophyta > Pinopsida > Cupressales > Cupressaceae > Cryptomeria > Cryptomeria japonica. Next base: position 252,260,792 of record NC_081407.1, on the reverse strand, counting down.
CATGAATTTTGCTTGATGTTGTTTTAACTAAAGCAATCTAACGTGTAGATTTATTTTGAAAGCAATGTATATTACAAGCATACTAATTTATTTTAAAGGGATACATCTTAATTCTTTTTTTAGTATTATAAAAGGGTAACAATACATATTTCTTAAAAAGGGTAGGTGGTAAAAGGACTCATCATCAACCTTTAAATGAGATATAGACTTAAATAAATACAAGAAGAATAAAAACAAGGGCCATGTCCACACAATGTTAAGAAACTAGTGTAGCCCTAGTAGAGGGGGGGTTTTGACCATCAAGCTTTTCCATAGACAATTGTAGGGACAACATCATCTATGGGCTCTTAGGGACTACCTTCTAGTTGAGAGAAAACTAAGGAGATGTCTAGTTCTAAGTAAGGAATCTTGCCAAAGCCAAGCTACCTAGTATGTTACTCACATGAGCACATAGAGGATTTTTGAGAGGATTATGACCAAGATTCACGAGCCATACTATGTCTAGATTCTTGAGGCTAAGAGCCATGTGATTGGGACCCTTTGTCATGTCTTGAAGATTGGATGCAACCATGCATATACCCTTAAGAAGGAGAGAGATTGGGGTGGACTTTGGTAGCAATGGAAGGAGTATTACCCAATTAATCTAGTAGCTTTGAAGGGGAACAACTTCAAATGCAATTTTTTGACCTTTCACTTGAATTTGTATAAGATCATTATAATAAATTATACCAAGTTAGTGTACATAGAAAAGTGTTCATCTATATAACAACCAATAAAAATAGATGCATTTTTATCTTTAAAAATATCTAAGAGAAGTCCAACCTTGAAAAAATGACAAATTTGGGTATACATGAAAGAAAGATAAGGTTTGTGTGCTAGGAAAACAATATGCCAAGAAAATAAAGCAAGGAAAAAAGGCCTTAAAAAATCATGCATCTAATGCCAAACTTCTTGAGTTTTACAACATAACCAAGAGGTATTTTCAATTCTTAAATCATCGACAAAATGGACAATGAGTATTAAGAACCTCAAATGGGACTAAATGAGCACCAATAGGGAGACCTTGATATAGAATATAATAGGAAACATGAGCCAATTTAGGTTCAATAACCAACCAAACAGACATGAAATGGTACTTCCATCTAAAAATAGAGGATTGAAACTATTAATGATAGTTTAGCTAATTAATCATAGGTGGATGAAATGAAAGCCACACATAACCTTTACAAGAAGTCTAATTGTGAGAGGGTATATCAAGATACCATTTCCAACCCTTCTACCATCGTTCAAACAATCTCACTCCATTTTTATGAGTCATCTAGGGAGGGATGGCATTGACAATAGCATAAAAAGTTTCTCAATCATGATTAACAAGACTCTATATCATTTTGAACTTTATCAAAGAGAGAAAATTCATAGTCATGTAATGAATGAATTCTAACTAACTCCCTAATGTCTCTTTTAAAGAACATCACAATATGAATAATGAAACATTTTTTATAAGATGATCTTGATAAGAAAGAACATGTGACAGTAAATTGAATGATGGTTGATCGTTTCTATGTGATTGTTAGGCACATACAAACATAGATAGATTTTCTACAATAAAATTAGATCTCTCTTAAAATATTATAAATTCATAAGGAATTCAATATCCCAATGATTTGATTATTAAGCTTTGACTTACTAGGTTTACTTAGGGTTCATTGTACAAGTTATTGTTCTCAAAATGGACTTATGCAAATAAATCTTTGTAATCTAGAGCTTTAAATAAAAATATGTCTTTAAGTTCTATAGATTCACAAAATAATGACTAGTTTTTAACAAGGTCCACCATTTTTTAGGTGAATTTGCAAGCCTAGTCAATAAGTTTGAGAAATTCTTTGGAAAATATCATCTCAACTCTTAACTTGGTGTGCAAATTTTCTATGATTCTGACAAAGAATTTAGGAATTCTATGAGAATTTAGTTGAACTTTGTCTACTTATACAAATTTGCATAAAATTTCTCTAAATACTCTTAACTCTCTTAAAGATACTTAAGTTTTAGAAATTAAAATTTAGATTTCTTAGGGTGTTTTAAGAAATAGTAAAAGTTCAAAGGGAGAAAAGAGGAAGGGTTACAAAGATTTATATTTTTAGCTATTAAACATGCAAATTTTAAAAAATTAAATAAATCAAGACATTAAGTATTAGTATTTCACTAGATTTGTTCACAACTATATGCATAACAATTCAAATCTTCTACAAGAATTGGTTGACATAGAAAATGTTTCAAATACACCCAATTATTAGAATAATAGTTTTATGTTTAATATACAACTAACCCCAAGGATCCAACCACTCCACATCATGCCTTACATGTTGCATCCCTCTTCTTAATAAATAATTTTACTACACTATGTTGCATAATAGAGATGTGATGTGATGTGATGTGATGTTTATTATGAAACCTAAATGTGAAAAGTGGTTTAAATATTTTATTGGAATAAATGTTTTCTAATGAGAAATATGAGAACTAATTCTTTTCTTTTATGAAACTTGAATGAAAATAAGTTTTCAACTATCTAAACTCATTTGTTCAAATGGATGCAAGAAATTATATCACCCTCTGAGAAGGAAGGGAGAGCACCATCAGGGAGAGAGGTTCATAAATGTGAAGAGCTCAAATTTCCATCAATGACATGTTATAGCTTGTGAGATAAGTAACATATATCGGTTTTGTTGTCATTGTTCCCCTGGAGTCATTAGGGTTGAGTTGTTGTTGGGCATTAGGACCTAGTTTGGACTAGATGGCCTTGTTAGGGTCAACTAGCTTGTGCTTCTAATCCTTAATGTTTAATTTACATTATCAACATGAGCTTAACATTTAATTTGGTAGAAGTCAAGGGATTAAGCTTGATGGTGTATAATGCTTAACCAATTTAATTAATTCAACATTAACAATAAATCTATAAATATGTATGAATATGAATGATGTAAGTATACATGAATATGTATATAACTAAACATATGGACATGTATACATATATAGATATGTATATATAAGCAATTTATATGCATATATGTATCATCTGTATTTGGCAATTTAACTAATTCAATTTAAAAACTAGTCAAAGAATGTGGATACGACTAACAAAGTTGAGTATCATTGAACCATATTTTCAACCATCTTTTATGACCTTGTTTCATTTATAATGGCAATAGTACCTTGTTTTGGGGGAAACTACTCCAATCTTTGAAAATAATTAAAATGGCTAATATAGGTAGGCCATCATTGCTCACTAAGTGTAATATTAAATATTGAGCCATGCCATATTATTGGTATAATATGAGATTAATTTCCATCATAGAGAAATGAAGGATATTGCTGGCCAATTCCTTGAAGTTCTAGAATTAAAATGAAATAAAATTAAAATGGTAATTGAGGCAATTAGTTATAATCCTTTCTTGATTTTAGAATTGAATATTATTATTTGGGTTTCATTCTTTTTAGGGAAAAAGCAATTCTATGAAATCATTATGACAATAGCAAGTGCTAGGTATATAAGTTGATAGTAGTTGCAGTAATAGAGGGAAATCAAAAGCTTAATCCTAGTGAGTACACAGTGCAAACAACTCTCCACACTCTGCAAATATCAAAGGAATCTCTCCGCATGATACATATCCATTTAATTCTTACTTTTCAAAGCTACTTGTGCATATGTATTTTGTAGCAACTATCTTCTATATGATGAAGTTCTATTATTTGTACATTCTAGAAAAGAATACTAGTTTGTTTGAGATAATATGAATTGAGTTGGTAAACTTTATACCAATACAATGATTCTACAATAGAATCATTCTTATATCTTTATGTATAACACGGTATTTGTATTTGAACTTGTGCTATTTGAATATTATTGATTTATTTTTTTGCAAGATTATGATGCACTCTCATCTGCACATAATATCAGGAATACAATTCCTTAATAATTGCAGCTAAGATACCTTCTATCTCAATCTTATTAGAAATGATAATTAGAAGCTCTGTGTAGTTAATTTAATACTTAACAAAACTTATTTTACCATTTGGTAAACTTTATTGAACATGAAAAGTAGAGGACTATGGGAAACATAGAATTAAGTGTAGGGATGTTTAAATAAGGGTGTGGTGGAGACACATGCACATATGTAACACGTTAGAAATCACTACTCACAAATATATTAAATACGAAGTTTACTTAATGTGAATCAAATCATGATGGTACTCTCTGTTGGGATCAAGGAACACTAAGAGGGGGGTGGGGGGAGGGGGAGGTGAATGAGTGTTCTGCAATTTTTAACTTTATTTAACATTTCACTCAACCACTTAATGCATGTGAACAAAATTAAGATGCAAGAACATAAAGAAAACAACCACAATAGCATAATACCAAGATTTTTGTACATGGAAACCCAGTTAAGGGAAAAACCATGATGGGGATAAACCCACAATATAAATATACTCTGCTGATATATAGAAATATTATAATAGGGAATGCACATGCATTTAGACACACATCCTAGAGCTCACTACTAAAAAAGTTAGGCTCGCCGCCTTTAGAATAATTACAAAAGATCACAGAAGTACTTGAACTAAAAAGTAGCATCTACAAATGCCTGATAATAGATCCGATTAAGTACAACAATCAAACTTTCCACACTTATCTCACTCTACTTTGTTCTACTGTTCTCTCATGAATTAGGAGCATAGGTCTTAGACCCACTCATGTAAACCTGTGGACAATTCTTCTCCAACACTTCTCCATCAGTTTCGCACAATGATCAATCACACGAGTCGGCCATACTACCTGTTCAACCCAAAAACCTTTACACCGGATCTCCTAATTTGCACATTAATTTTCATCAGAGGCTAAAGTCATGGAATAAGGTATTATAGACATCTATCAAGCTTCCCTTAGCTCCACGACACAAAATATTCAATTGAAATGAAATATCAATCAAATTACTATACTCTATTGGACACTTTGTTCTAACTTACTAAACAACTAAATCTTCACTCTGACTTCTGGTATAAGCAAATCAATTATTGTGGATGGGAATTCTGACTTGAGTTGCTAGCAATGACAACATATGATGACTCGAGGAGCATCTCTTGCAAACAATCTCCCGCTTTGGCATTGATGGCAACACTTAGTGAAAAATTCAACTAAGTGTCGAAATCAATACCAGCATACGAATACACTGCAAAATGGAAAATCTCAAAATTCAAGAACTCCCCCTGAGATGAATACAACATTTTTCACTTCCCTACACTCCCACTTTGACATCAATGGCAAATGTAAGAATCCCCATGCCAAAAATTTGCACAAAAAATCTATATACATATGTACACATATACCTTTATACAAACTTAGAGATATTTGAAAAAGTGCTCTTCAATGATCTCAAGTGACTATCTCAACCTTTCTTAAGGCACTCCAAAATTGAGATTAGGCCCGTGAAAAGATATGCTTTCATTTTTGCAAACTGTAGACCTGCAGGATCATCTGTGGCAATAGCATCTTGAGCTTCCTTCAATGCACTAAGAATGGTGTCTAACTTGGGAGTGATGAAGCTTCAAAGCTCACCAACTCTACCAATGATCTTCTCCTTTCCATAACTCAAATTATTGATCTTTTGAAGCAATGATATAAATTGAGTTTCTTGATTGGCTACCAAGACTGACAAAGGATCAAATGACTAAGATATACCTGCCAGTAGCTTCTCATTCTACATAATTTATTTCTCAATGTCTACAACATACTTAGAAAATGATAAACCAGACTTGTAGACATTTCTATCTTCTAATAAGGCATCTTCAATACTTTTTACACATGTGTCTAACAAGATTCTATCATTAGCAATCATTTTTTACAGCTCATCAAATCTCTTAGCATCAAACTCGTTTTGGACCTTAATCTATGTTGACTTCTCAAATGATTCAAAATGAGTGCTCATAGAGTTGATTAAGTTCTTTATATGTTTGAATCAAGAATCTGAAGTGACCTTGACATAGGTAGGCATTACCTTTTGCAGGACACCAAAAGCAAGGGTTAGCAATTCACTATCCTCAATATGAGATTTCAAAATTTCCTTTCTAGCCTTGGCATGAGCAAATGTTGCTAACTTCATTTTTTGTATAGGAGAGAGGGTGGCTAAGTTAATAGGCCCTTGGGATAGTGTTGGATCATTAAAAATCTACTTATCCTTCTCAAAAAAATCTTTCACATCCTTTGTAGTCTCTCTTGCTTCAACCTTTTTACTCTTGGTATCAATTTCTACTTTTACCTCTTTTAGACTTGCATCATCATCTAGAGCTTGAGCCTCCACAGATGGCATTGAATCCATAGGCTAATTTAGAGGATTATGTGTATCCTCATCCTCATTACCTTTACCTACCTCCTCTTCACCCTTATTCAACTCATCTTGATGCTTATCATTATCTACATCTTCCTTTCTTAAATATAGGGAATATTTGCATTAGTTTGATCATCTCTTGGTTGCTCTTTTTGCATTGTTGGACCTGATGAAACAACATCATACTGATTTTTTTCCCAAATTGGATTCAAAATATTTTCAGTATCTTCTATTACTTCATCTATTTGACCAATCATAATTTTGTTGATTCTTGTTTTGCTCCTAAAATGATTTTGGGCTTCCTTGAGTGTTCTCTTCACTTCCTCTACTATTATTACCAAACATATATTAACTATTACATATTCTTTCAATCTACCATCTTCTAATTTTGCAGTATTTCTTCTCATTTCCAAGATATCATATAAAATTTTAGGAATTTCTAACATGATCTCAACAAGAGCCCTATTGAAAATATTCAAATATTTGATTGTGTCTTCTTTTATAATTCTTTTTCCAGCATCATCAAACTTGTCAAAAAAATCAGAAAGAGTCTTTAGATTACCTTGCACTGTTAAAGCTTCCTCAACCTCTTAGACTGACATACCAGGCTTGTCAGAATCTATCTTCACTTTCTTGTTGGGATTACTTTCACTGGAGGGCTTGTCCTTAGAGACTTTTGTAGCTTTGAAACCCTTGTTCTTCATTTTCTTTACTTCCTCATCAGATTTCACAGTAACATATACCTTATTTCTTTCCTCTTTCTTCCACTTTTCACCCTTACTAGATGGCTTGGCTAGTGATTTGGTAGATTTGGCTGACTTGGTAGAACCGGAGGGGGAAACTATGCTTCTAGTCTACCTTGGCTTGGGAGCAGAGGCTTTTGGACTTGAGGATTCAACCTTCATTGGCTTTCCTTCTATTTCTTGTTGAGCCCTCTTTCTTGCCTCCTGGACTGCTTCCTTGGTGATCCCAATACTTTCAGCATACTCTTCAATGTGCTTCCTCACCTTCTTTTGAATTTCTATCTTCTTGAATTTAGAATATAGTTGTGAGTCTTTTTTAGCAAATGTTCCAAATCTCTCTTCTGATGGATCTACTAGTTTTCTCAGGAGATGTTGAGCATACAGTTCAAGAATTTTCTGCTCAACTTCATACCCCATGGGCATGATCCAAATAGTTCTGGGCCCAACTGCTTCCATTAGGCATTGGTTTGTATCAACCATGAAGAAAATAGTATCTTTATACTTCTCAACTATAGACTTAGGGATCCTCTCCCTATCATGCATTACACTCTAGAAATTCTTGAAATATCCCCATAGAGTATCTTTTTGGGCCTTAGTATCACCAACATTGTATAACAATTCTTTAATCTGAATAATTAATGGTTTGTCATATGCCCATTGCACTTGACCTACTCCCAGAATCTCATTCATGAAATAAAAGAGTAAGCACGGGATCAAAGTTCCATATTTGAGCAGATGCTTCTTGTCTTATTTGATCTTGGCTAGGATCTTCATCAACTCAATCCAGAGAAACTCACATAGGTACTACTTCTTGCTCTTCTGGATCATCTAATATGCTGCATAGATAGTTATTCTGGATACTAAATTTTCTCAGCTGGAACTATAAATCTTGTGACCTATTACCATAGAAGAAAATCTCATATCATGTTGTAGAATATTATTGATCATCATTTTCCTTCTATTAGACTTTAAACTGGTTGAATTAGTAACAATCTAGCTCTTCACAGATTTTAAAGTAGGCAAATCATTAGATGAGCACAACCTTGTTACAGCCCTAATGACATTTTTCATGATCTTGAATGGCTTATTTAACCACATAAACTCACCATGCATTTTGATAAGAACATACCAGACCCACTCGTGTTCATCGAGTAGTAGGAATTTGACAAATTGCATGAAACTCTTTTCCTGCAACACTTTGAATTCTAGTTTTAGCCTGAAATTCTCATCAATCAACTACGTATTGTAGAGATTCAATAAATGAGAACTTCCCAACTCCTCAAGGTTGCAATGAGTATAAACCCTAATGTCCTCGATATGTAGAACACCATATGGAACTGATGAAAATGCACTTTGCGGGTCATCTCCGATTGAAATAAATGGATGTTTCTTGAAATTGGGTAGAGCTCTCTCAGTGATATCAACAACTAGAGGGGTATCCATCTTAAGAATTCTTGAATTCAAAAGGTTTGTAGAAAATACTTTCTTACCTGGATTAGGGTTTTGCATGGGGAATGTTCATGCTTCGGTCTCTTGGATAATCTTCTCACAAAGCACCCTCCTTCACTTCTCTCGAATACAAAGTGACAAATGGATATGTTATGTTGCCTTTTATCGCTTGCATATCTAACTTTTAGGGTGCATTAAATGCATTTCGCCCTAAACCTTATGGATACTCAACTTTCATAATCTGCTTTGTAGATTTCATCTATAGATCTTTATTGGAGCTCAAATTATTCCAAAGAATGCCTCAAATCATCTACAATATGCTAACATAACATCTACCAATCTTCTAGATTCAGGTATCATCTACTACAAGGGGGTGTATAGATTTTACTTGAAAACTTCCCCTAGGCCAAATTCCTTAATTCAAATCTCGGATGAATTTCTAGCATCGGATTTAGGTGCCGATTCATTCCTACATCATTCTCGCTCTTTTAAACCCATGTCTTCTTCATTTTATTCTAGATCCCATCCATTTTTTCTTTTCCTTTATCATTTGCTTGCACATTCTTTTACTTTTCTGCCGGACCATTCCTATTCATATTTTTGCTTCTACAAAATCTTGCAATGTGACTAGATTTGTTGCAATTGTAGCACACAACATTTCCTTGTCTAGGCCTGAAATTTCATTGATTTCCTCTTGATCTACACTAGTTAGCAATGTGTCCAAACTTACCACATGCATAAAATCTAATATTATTTCTATTGAAAGGGTTATTCATCACACTTCTGCATTCAATTGACTCATGTCCATACTTATTGCATTTGAAACATTGATCAGAGAAAGATGGACCATTATGATTCATCCTATTTCTGCACTGAATTGCTTTATGACCAAATCTATTGCAAACAAAAAAATTGCCATTGAAAATTTGAGCATTAGGTTTTCTTACTGGAGACCTTTTACTTTTGTTCTTTTGATTTGCTGACTTAGGATTGCTTTGACCAGATTCGGAGCTTTCACTTTTCTCAAATCCAAGACCTCTTTTATCATCTGCATCCTTCTAGCTTCCAAGAATTTCATCACGCTTAGTTGAGCTAATCTTGAACTTCTCCTCATTTGAAGTAGAAAGTTCATCCCTAAGAATGATAATATGCCTTTCAAGATCTTCCTCATTGTTCTTGGATTGTAGTAGTTCAAGCTTTAGCTAATCATTCTCACAATTAAGTCTGCAATATTCATCAGATCTATCTTTTAGAATCTGAGAAATATTCTCCTCATTCTTCTTCCTTTCTTCAATCTCCTCTATCAACTTCATCACAATAGATTCCCTCTCATGCTTTAGGGCTGCATTTTCTTTTGCAAGTCTCACACATTCTTCTAATTTCTCCTTTAGGGATTGATTCAAGTGACCATATTGCATGCATTTGCTTTCCTTCTACTTTAGTTGATCAACAAGTTCCTTTCTCTTTTCCTTAGACTTATTCAATTACTCTTTCAATAATTGAATCAAATTCTCAACATCCTTAAGATTTCCTTGCAATTCCCAAACTTCAAGTTCAAGATCATCAAGTGTAACTAGGAGTTGATGTTGAAGTTCACTAGATTCCATTAAGTCACCTTCTTGGATCTTCCTCAAGCCATTAAACTTCTTTTGAGGAACTATGTTGTGATACCAATTGTTGGGATCAAGGAACAATGAGGAGGGGGGGGGGGGCGTTGAACCAATGTTTTGTAATTTTTAACTTTATTTAATTGTTCATTCAACCACTTAATGCATGTGAACAAAATGAAGATGCAAGAATATAAAGAAAACAACCACAACACCATAACACCAAGATTTTTGTACATGGAAACCTTGTTAAGGGAATAACCATGGTGGGGATGAACCGACAATATAAATATACTCTACAGAAGTATAGAAATATTACAATAGGGAATTCACATGCATTTAGGCACACTGCCTAGAGCTCACTACTCAAAAATTTAGGCTCAGTACCTTTAGAATAATTACAAAAGATTACATAAGTACTTGAACTAAAATGTAGCATGTACAGATTCCTGATAATAGTTTTGATTAAGTACAATAATCAAAATTTCCACACTTATCTCACTATAATTTATTCTATTGTTCTCTCATGAATCCGAAGCATAGATCTCAAACCTGCACACGTAAAACTACACACACTCGATCACACAAAAATTTTCACATATCCATCAATGATCATAATGATCATAGTGTTGAAATGTGGTGACTGATTAGCAAAGTACTGTACACTCAGCACATATCCTAAAAACCCTAAAAAGGCTGACTTTGTTGGTTGCCCTAAAAATGCATGTTATAAGCGGCTGGGATGCTTAAGGCATTGTAAGGTTGATGTACTATTTTTGCTGGATAATAAGAAAGATTGGACAGCTATGTATGGTGGATGTAACCCATTCTAGGTGAACCACGTTAAATCTCTGTGTTATCTGTGTCCTATTTTATTTCTTTATCTTTTGTATTTAAATCTGCATATAATTGTTAGTTCATATTTGCTTCAGATCTGCTTGAAACCCTAACAATTGGTATCAGAGCGAGGTTTTCTATAAATTGGCAAGACTTTTAGATTTGAGTGAGAGCAATGGAGGATTCCAAATTCAAGGTTGAAAAGTTTAACGGCCAAAATTATCAGTTATGGAAAATGCAGATGGAGGATTACCTGTATCAAAAGGATTTGTGGTGACCATTGGAAGGAAAGGCAAAGAAATTGACCACAATATCAGATGAAGAGTGGGACATTTTAGATAGAAAGGCACTGGGATCCATTCGATTGTGCCTTGCGTCGTCTGTAGCATTCAATATAACAGAAGCAAAAATGACTGTAGATTTGATGGCAACATTGGCTAAGTTGTATGAGAAACCCTCGGCTTCGAATAAGGTATTTCTTATGAAGCGTTTGTTTAATTTAAAAATGAGTGAGGGAGGATCTGTAGCGGAGCACTTAAATGAATTTAATACAATTACTAGTCAATTGTCTTTGGTAAAAATTACCTTTGCAGAAGAGGTTAGGGCTCTCTTGATTTTATGTTCTTTGCCAAAAAGCTGGAATAGCTTGGTTATGGCTATAAGTAACTCTGTCTTTGGTAAAAATACTTTGGTATTTGATGATATTGTTGGTGTTATCCTAAGCAATGAAATGCGAAGGAAAAGCACAGGTGAGACTTCAACATCATCGGGTAGTGTTTTGAATGTGGAGAACAGAGGAAGATCAAAGGAAAGAGGAAAAGGCCCTGGGAATGAGAAGTCATGAGGGAAGTCAAAGAAAGGATGCTCTCAATCTAGAGGAAAGAAAGATTGCTGGTACTGCGGAAAGCCTGGTCATCTAAAGAAAGACTGTTGGTCTCAGAAAAACAAAGAAGGAGACAAAAATGAAAATGACAGTAAGGAAGCTAATATTGCAAGTAATACTTTACAAGATGCTTTAATCTTATGTTTAGATAATGTTAATGATTCTTGGGTAATAGATTCTGGGGCTTCATTTCATGCTACACCCCATAGAAAATATTTTCTAGATTATGTTCAAGGTGATTTTGGACAAGTATATTTGGGTGATGATGAGCCCTATCAAATTGTTGGAAAAGGAAAGATAAAGATCAAGTTGCAGAATGGTAATGACTGGTTTCTGCAGGAGGTAAGACATGTTCCTAATTTAAGAAGAAATTTAATTTCCGCAGGGCAACTAGGTAGTGAAGGTTGCATAGTTACCTTCTCAGACAGTATGTGGAAGGTCACTAAAGGATCATTAGTAGTAGCTAAAGGTGCGAAGTTAGGCACATTATATCTATGTACTGGTAACACTTACTCTACCTTAGCTGCTACAAATAAAGTTACTGCAGGGACAACAACAATAAATGTTGCAAGAACAGATTCGATAATGTGGCACCATAGGCTTGGGCACATGAGTGAGAAAGGGATGAAAATCCTTCACTCCAAAAATCTATTGCCAGGACTAAAGAAGATTGATTTAGAGTTCTATGAAAACTGTGTTTATGGTAAACAGAAAAGAGTCAGATTTCTCAAGGTTGGGAAAGAGAAGAAGAGTGAGAAGTTAGAGCTTGTACATTTAGATGTATGGGGACCGGCTCAGGTATCATCTCTTGGTGGCTCTTGTTATTATGTTATTTTTATTGATGACTCAACCAGAAAAACATGGGTATATTTCCTAAAACAAAAATCAGATGTTTTTGAAACTTTTAAGAAATGGAAAGCTTTGGTTGAGAACGAGACAGGAAAAAAGTTGAAGTGTCTCAGATCAGATAATGGAGGTGAGTATTGCAACAAAGCATTTGAAGATTATTGTTCCTTAAATGGGATTCGAAAGAAGAAGATAGTTCCAAGAACTCCACAGGAAAATGGTGTGTCAAAGAGAATGAATAGGACTATCATGGAACATGCGAGGAGCATGAGATTGCATGCTGGATTGCCCTTACACTTTTGGGCAGATGTTGTACATACTGCTGTCTATTTGATAAATAGAGGACCTTCAACCCCTTTGGATGGTGGTATTCTAGAGGAGGCATGGACTGGTAAAAAGGTAAATTATTCTTTTCTAAAAACTTTTGGTTGCGAAGCTTTTGTCCATGTTGATAAAGAAAACAGAACCAAGCTTGATGCTAAATCTCAGAAATGTACGTTCATTGGATATGGGATAGATGAATATGGCTATCGGTTATGGGATTTGAAAATAAGAAAATAATTAGAAGTAGAGATGTTATATTCAATGAGAAGGTTATGTATAAAGAATAGATGCAGGAAAAGAAGCATGAACAGGACAAACAAGAATATGTGGTGTTGGATGAGATTCCTGAAAATGAAATGCCATAGGTACCTGATGCTCAGCAACAACAGATTGTCCCACAAACTCCTGCAAGTGTTAGACGTTCTACGAGGACAAGTAGACCCCCTAAAAGATTTTCTCCTTCTTTGTATTCTATTTTATTAACGGATTCTGGTAAACCAAAAGAATATGAAGAAGCAATGCAGGTGGATGCCAAACAATAGTGGCAACTAGGCATGAAAGAGGAGATGGACTCCTTGATGAAAAATAAGACTTGGGACTTAGTCCCTTTACCTACAGAAAAAAGAGTCTTTCCTAACAAATGGGTTTATCGGCTGAAGGAGGAGGAAGGAGGTCAGAAAAGATATAAGGCCAGACTTGTGGTAAAGGTTTTGCACAGAAAAAGGGTATAGATTATGATGAAATATTTTCTCCAGTTGTAAAAATGACTTCAATTAGAACTGTACTTAGTCTTGTGGCTACAGATGATTTACATCTTGAACAATTAGATGTCAAAACAACTTTTCTCCATGGAGATTTGGAGGAGGAAATTTACATGTTGCAACCACAGGGATATGAGGTCAAAGGTAAGGAGAACTTGGTGTGCAGGTTGAAGAAAAGTCTGTATGGCCTAAAGCAATCACCCCGACAATAGTTTCATGGCTGAACACGGTTATCATAGATGTCATTTTGATCATTGTGTATATTTTAAGAGATTTGATAATGGCAGTTATATTATCCTGTTGCTTTATGTTGATGACATGCTTGTTGTTGGGTCTAACATGCAACATATAAATGATCTTAAACAGAAATTAGCCAGGTCATTTGCTATGAAGGATTTGGGTGCAGCTAAGCAAATTCTCGGTATGAGGATTACATGGGACAGGAAAAATAGAACCTTGAATTTGTCCCAAAGTGAGTATATAAAGAAGGTGTTGAAAAGATTTAACATGCAGGATGCAAAAGCAGTTAGTACACCTTTGGTTAGTCATTTCAAATTGACTAAGGAGATGTGCCCAAAGGCACAGGAAGAGGTTAATAAAATGTTTAACATCCCGTATTCATCAGCTGTTGGCAGTCTGATGTATGAAATGGTATGCACAAGGCCAGATATTGCACATGCAGTGGGAGTTGTGAGCAGGTTTATGAGTAATCCAGGTATGGAACATTGGAATGCTGTGAAATGGATTCTTCGGTATTTGAAAGGAACTACTACGAAGGCATTATGTTTCAAAGGATCTAATGCTGCTCTAAGTGGATTTGTTGACTCTGATCTGGCGGGTGATATTGATTCATGGAGGAGTACTACAGGGTATGTTTTTATTATAGGGGGAACTGCAGTCAGTTGGATTTCTAGGCTGCAAAAGGTTGTTGCACTTTCAACCACTGAAGCTGAGTATGTTGCTGCTATAGAAGCTAGCAAGGAGATGATTTGGTTACAATGTTTTCTGGAGGAATTGGGCCAGACACAGGAGGATCGCCCATTGTATACTGATAGCTAGAGTGCCATTCATCTTGCAAAGAACTCTACTCTTCATTCAAGGACAAAGCACATTCAGCTCAGGTACCACTTCATCCGGACTGTTTTGGAGGAGGGTCAGTTATGGCTTGAGAAGATTCACACAAGTGAGAATCCTGCTGATATGTTCATGAAGGCAGTTCCACAAGAGAAGTTGATTTCTTCATCAGTTTCTATTGGTCTTCTTGATTGATAATTGTGGAATTTATACCAGTCGAGTTCTAGTGTTTTATCCAGTAGATGTTGCATGTACAGTGGTGTCATGTAGTATCAGTCTCCAAGTGGGAGATTGTTTGGTGTGGAGCCTAATCAGTCTCCAAGTGGGAGATTGTTGAAATGTGGTGACTGATCAGCAAAGTACTGTACACTCAGCATGTATCCTCATCGGGGTTCGAGGGCGGCAGCCCCCGAGAATTTTTTTTTTGCCATTTTTCGTTGGTGAAAACCGACATTGTAATAAAACCCTAAAAAGGCCAACTTTGTTGGTTGCCCTAAAAATGCATGTTATAAGCAGCTGGGATGCTTAAGGCATTGTAAGGTTGATGTACTATTTTTGCTAGATAATAAGAAAGATTGGACGGCTGTGTATGGTGGACGTAACCCATTCTGGGTGAACCACATTAAATCTCTATGTTATCTGTGTCCTGTTTTATTTCTTTATCTTTTGTATTTAAATTTGCATATAATTGTTAGTTCATATTTGCTTCAGATCTGCTTGAAACCCTAACACATAGCAATTGATCTTATATCTCTGCAACACACAATCATATCAGCTACATGTCGGCTCAAGAACATTTATCATATTCACCAAACGTATACATACTGTCGGCTGAATCCAATCTCAAATACATATGAAGACGAAAAATAATTATCCACACACTTCCCATATGTCGGCTAAACATCCTTGAAGAAAAAAATGATCACCTAAACTTCTCCATCAATTTTGCACAATGATGAATCACACAAGTCAGCCATACTACACTGTTCAACCCAAAAAATTGTACACTAGATCTCTTAACTTGCACATGAATTATCACCAGAGGCTAAAGTTATAGAATAAGGTATTATAGACATCTATCAAGTTTATCTTAGCTCTGCAATACAAACTATTCAACTGGAATGAAATATCAATCAAAATACTATACTCTACTAGATGCTTTGATCGAACTCAACCAAATCTTCACTCCAACTTCTGGTATAAGAAAATCAATCACTGTGGATGGGAATTTTGTCTTGAGTTACCAACAATGACAACATCTGATGACCTAAGGAGTGTCTCTTTCTAACACGCTTGAGAATCCTTATGAAAACTATGGTATATTCTCAATATGGGATGTTAGGGAGTGATCCTACCTAGTGGAGAGAGTTAAGACCATAAAAAACCTAAAGTTATTACACCTTGTATGATTTCACACTACATAGGTACCTTCGCTTTATGTTGAATGAGACCTCCATCTCTTTGTCCTTTTGTCCATGTGGCTTTCCTCGTCACCGATTATTTTGGCATTTTTCTCTAACCCCGTTGATTGCCTGATTTATGGACTCTAGCACACTATGGATATATCTGCATGTTGTTCTAATGTCCTGCAAATCTATAGTCAACAAGTGGTCATTTGGGTGCTACACCTATATCTAGAAAAGTTTTTAATACCCCTTTCAGGAACTACCAATGTTGATTTCACTTATTGCATATATATCTCCCTCTTAGCCTTCATTTGACCTCTCTAGTAACTCATTTTCTCACATCTTTAGCTACAAGGTCACTCTCATTGCTCACTCTCATGCCATTGAATCTTTCTAGTGATATTGTCCAACATTCTTGTTTCTTCTTGGTGCTTAAGGAATATTTGGTGCTTTATCTTCTTCACTCAGCTAGCTCTTGGCTCTGGGTGTGGAAGGGGAGTTATTCTTTCCTATCCTTTATTTTCTCTATTACCATATTTACATTACTCTTAGATTTCTATTTCCATTATTTATTTACCTATCAATCTATCTTGGCTATTTGTGGAGGTGGAAACACCAAAATGAGGGTCTAACTATGGTAAACCTTTAAACATAACCCCAATATTTTTTCCTTCTTTCTTGTGTGTAGGTTTGGTTGACAAGGAGAACATTGCTTGAAGCTTCAATTGTGGACCAGTTGCGAGATTTTCTTTCCTCTTCTCTATTTATTTTATCCTTTTACATCTCCATAGTCTTTTTTGGATTTTTATTGTGCATTTACTTAGTTTAAAAGTATCTAGAATACATATCCATCATTTTGTGCCTTCTATATGGAACTTTGTACTATGTTCGTACATGATGCTAGTACAATGGCATTGTTGTCTAAGACCGCATGTGTGTCATTGGACAAAGAGTTAGTGGAGGGCATCAAAAATCCTTTGTGACATGTTCAATGTTATCTATGGGATCTCTGACAACCTTAGGTTTTGTACTCATCTTGAGTGGAGAGGTAGACTAGTGAGTCCCCAAGAGGCTATTATCTGCCTGTTGGTGTCGTTCAATTTTTCCACTCTACATTTATGTGAATCCAACATGAACTAATTTTATGTGTATTGAACTTTAAATTATTTAAGATATCCTACATCTTTTATTCAAACCTTGAATCAAGTGGTGGCCCATTTGTTAAGAGGGCTATTGTCACTCTAATCTGCCACCCAATCAGAGGATGAAAAACATTGATATATCTTGCACAGTTTTGGATGCTCCTTATAGTGGGAAGATTGTCCCATTATACATCCCGACTAAAATAAAAAATAATACTATCACATGTGTGATGGTTGATCTTGCATACGAAGTTGATATCACTACAAAGGAGGCTTTGTTTATCAATGACTGGTATAGTGTGAAATATGACGAGTGTCATTCCTTTTTATGCACATATGATGGGCCCTCTATTCCTCCTCTAGGTGATAGCACTTTGATGATCCTTGTGGGACCCAAAGAAGTATCAACTACTTTTGTTTTTAACCATGAATTGAACCTATTGTAGGTTAAGTTGGGTATCCCTTGGATGATTTCCATGGAAGCCATCTTGTTAGTCATTTGAACACAAATATTTAAAATTTCTTCACGAGGGAACAATGCGCACTATCTAGGATACTATATTCCAACCACTAATTGCCCATGGGGGGATTTTCATTGGATCACTTTTGAGTTGCTCTGATTGGGCCTATGCTTCCCTGTGGAGATCTCTTATAAAAATCTTACCACAAATATAAGACAGGGCATTTGGCCTCTACATAAGCTCAGCTTGCTATTTATCTACCTCCTACTGCATCAGTTTTGATCATCCTGCCTAGTATGGTAAGGGTAGGTACTCACCTCTAGATTACTCATCATATTTGGCTCCTACATCATGGTCCTCTAGGGCACCTCCTATTCCTTCAATTGTTCCTAGAGTAAAATGAGGAAGGGAATCCATGACTATTTGTGAAACCTGTTTTAGCTATGCATTTTGTTTCATTGGCTAGGCCTTCTCCTTCATCAATTGTGTCTTAGGAGGCCTCTCCTATAGAGAACAATGCGATTGAGCATTCTCAGACTTTTGTTTTTGGTCTCTATCTATGTTGAAACCAGTGTGCACATGAGCATAAGCATCATCGATGGGCAATGGCCCAAGAGTGTGAGGCCACTCAAAAGGGTGCAAGTGAAACATTAGTGTCTAATCCTATGTTTGTTTCTTTCATACCTACTCTCGTTCTTGTTGCTCCTTCTATCCTTTCACCTGGTTCATCTTTTGTGGTCCTGCATCTTCTCCAAAGACCACTGATGAGCCTCACCCCAAAAGGGTATAGGTTTTCATTACTCTCTCCTTGGATCCTCCCCTTATCACTTCCTTTCCTAATGTTCCTCCATTTTCCAAACTCGTTGATATGCTACATACATTGCTACATCTACCACAACTTTATCTTCTTTGACTATTTTCTAGCTGCTTCTACATCAAAGTTTTCCTAGGGTACTTGATCCCACTATGGTTTATTGGAGGCCTTCACCTCTACAAAAACCTAAGTGGAAGTTTGAGTAGGGAACCATGCCTGAGTTTCACCATAGAAAGTCAACTTCGATGCCTTGAATTTCTATTTTTTTCCTATTTCAGTGTATGTTTATTTTCTGCTTCTAATTTTTTTGTTGAGAAGGTTCCACCTTCTGTAGAGTTCATCTCTACCCCTCTTCTGAAGGTCGGTAATACAAATTTTGTTTCACCACCTCAGGCCGATTCACCTACCTCTTTTGTTGAGAGGCATTTGTTTTTTTCTTTAGAGGATATTCCAACACTATCCACGATCTTCACATGATTGTTGATCCTTTCCTCTAGGGAGCTTTTGTATGAGAATGTGGAAGCTGCATGATCACTCACTCTTGCTATTGGCATTGTACCAGGAACTACCCTAACTATTTTCCCTCTTCAGGATTTCCCCCCTTTCCCATATGATCAATAATGGGAGGACAATGAGTTGTTGGAGGAGAACCTATAGGACAACGCCTCCTTTTCTTTATCTTTTAGATAAGGGTGTGCATGTTTGTGTTCCGTTGTGCTTACATTATATGTTTTTTCCCCATTGAAGGACCCAAGTAACTCTATTGGTGCTTGGAAATAAGAGATTGACTGTTTTTATGTGTTTGTCCTATCTTGGAGGACTTGAGTTGCGCTGTTTGTGCTAAAAAATAGGGGATTGTCTATCATTCCCTTCTTTTATTTGTTGTGTCTTGACCTTCGATATTGGGGATGATTCAGAGTATTAGAAGCATTTAGGCTCTCTTCCATGTTGACCCAATTTTTCTTTTATCTTTGTTTTCATGTGCCTTCTTCATATAATTTGTGAAATTCAACACCATGATGAAATACTCATATGTAGCTATATACATTGTTTCAATTCACTACTATGTGATATGATACTGAATCAATGGATCTCCCTATGGCCTTGTGTTCTTATTGATTTTGTGGGTCTTATGTCTCGTCCATCGAAGATGACATCCCATAGAAACATCTCATTATGTTGACATGACACAATGTCTCTTCTCCTTAGAGTAACAAACATTCCACACATACCATTCTAGGGTGGATTTCATATCTCTATATTTATACATTTAATTATGCATTTATATCATGATTGTCTATCTTATGATTTCTTTTTATCTATTTCCTTTGTGGGGGCCAATCCACTTGATCACTTGTGTTTTGTGAGGGCTGAAAAACTATTTATCTATGGTTGTCCTATTGTATGGCTATCTAGCATAACACAACTTTCTACCCATACTGACAAAATATTTTTCCTTTTATTATCCAAGCCATCATTTCCCTATTGTATGGATATGTAGCATAACACAACTTGCTACCCATACCAGTAAACTATTTTTCCTTTTATTATCTAAGTCATCATTGCCCTATTGTATGGCTATCGAGCATAACATAACTTGCTACCCATACCAACAAAATATTTTTCCTTTTATTATCTAAGTCGTCATTGCCCTATTGTATGGATATCTAGCATAACACAACTTGCTACCCATAATAGTGAAATATCATCATCTTAGTGTTTGATCAAGTCATTTTATCATATTTTTTTCTTTTTCATCTAGCATGCTTGTTTGTGGCTAACATGTTTTTGATGAAACAACCTAGCAACATCTTATAGAGGTTCAAATCTCTTCCCTAGGGGCAACTCTTTATAGCTAGAGGATTCTACTTCCCCTTCGTATCTTGGTAAAATCTCTCGACTTTAGCTTGTATCTTGTGATAATAATATGCTCACTAATGGGTAAAAGCACAAAACTATGTCATGTTTCAAGCCAACTTATCAACACAACTGAATTTAAGTAATTCTAACTAAAAATGAATTTTCGTGAAACATATGGTCTATATAGATTCATTATAGCTAAGTTAAATATGTGCCACAGCTTTTCCAATTGGAAATATCTACTAAATGTATATTTTATACCACTT